>NC_059198.1:55214761-55272261 GCF_020615455.1 Coregonus clupeaformis | reverse complement strand
TATGTAGTTATAACACTATGTAGTTATTGACTACGAAGTTACATGCTAAAAGGGTCATTTCGAATCCCCTTGCATGTGTTTGTTGTTGGGGCCATTCGAGCACAGGAGATGTGAAAGGTCCATAACAACAATCTCCCCTTGTATCAAATTGACTCTGAACACCTCACTACACCCTCAGACACACCATGCAAGGGTTCCCTTTGTAGAACTGTAGTATTTAGTATCGGTGTTAGTGGTATGTTTGTCTTCTACTGTATACATGTCATACATCGGGGCGGCAGGTAGCTTAGTGGTTAAGAGCGTTGTGCCAGTAACCGAAAGGTCGCTGGTTCTAATCCCCGAGCCGACTAGGTGAAAAATCTGTCGATGTGCCCTTGAACAAGGCACTTAACCCTAATTGCTCCTGTAAGTCGCTCTGGATAAGAGCCTCTACTAAAAATACATCATTTTTTTTGTCATAACTGTTCCTGCATACTGCTGTGTAAACTCACCTCGGTCTCCAGAGCAAATACACGTTGTCTTGACTACAAGCCATGTCTACTTAATAAAGGTTGTCTTGACTACTGAAAACAAGCCATGTCTACTTATTTGCTGCATTGACTGACTAATCGGTTTTATTGAACGTTTACATGCCAACAAATTAGTTGAAATGATACACCGACTCCCCCGCATATATTTTTTTCTCTGTAAGATTGTAGCTAGTTACTTCCAAAATACATTTCATGAATATCACAACTGATCCAGAAGTTGAAGTCAACACTTTTCTGGTTTCTGATGCAGCTGGAATCATTAAGTCACTTGTCAGGACACTTGTAAAAAAGATGATGTAAAACATTTGATCAAACTCCTTCATAGACACATGTACAACATTTTAGCAATATCTACAGCGCAATGCAGTTGTGAGTACACTAGGCATTCTATATTATACTACAACAACGGGGTGACAGGTAGCTTAGTGGTTAAGAGCGTTGTGCCAGTAAACCGAAAGGTCGCTGGTTCTAATCCCCGAGCTGACTAGGTGAAAAATCTGTCGATGTGCCCTTGAGCAAGACACTTAACCCTAATTGCTCCTGTATGTCGCTCTGGATAAGAGCTTCTGCTAAATGACTTAAAAATGTAAAAAAACAACAACAGTCTAACTGAATATGGATGTTGTGTTGGCTGAATGTTCCAAGCAGGGTCCTGAATGTTCTTCAGCTGGTGAACCTCGCCAGTGGTCGCTGGTCTGGCAGAAAGTCATGACCTTGGTCTCCTATACAAGGTGTGCTCTTGCCAGCCCCTCTTTTTCTCTTCTGAGGATGTTGAGCTTGTTCCCGGTTTTCATCCAAAGAGTCTACAGGATCTGTACGACTAAATCTGTTGTCAAGGTCGTCCTCGTCATCGTCAGCAGGATCAGTCTGTAGAACACAAAGCAGTAGTAAAATCACTTGGGAAGCGAAACCAGAAATAAAAGCCATATTGCAACCTGTGTTTTGTGATATTTGCGTCGTTTGCTCTATAACCGGTTAGTTCATATGCCTTGACACCGTGATCTATAGGCCTAAAGGCCGAGACAATAAGAAGACGCAGTGGCTGAATAAATTCAACCACACCTTTGTTTCATCACAACACCGGAGATCAACCTCTGTCCGGTGAAGTCCACAAAGCATATTGCAGGTAACAAACAGTTAACAAACAGTTTCGGACTCCTAAACAACTATTGCTTTAGAACACGGGAGAGAAAAAAAAAAACAGGAGCTGCCTCCACTATTCCAGCACCATTTCGACTTCAACATTAAAAAATCATCAAATTACCTAAACTTAGTCTAACACAGTGACAACTAAAAGATACCAAAAACAATTTAGTCCAATCAATGTTAACTAAATATAATGTGGCTGTCCATGGTACTGATTACTGTGTGTGTGTGTGTGTGTGTGTGTGTGTGTGTGTGTGTGTGTGTGTGTGTGTGTGTGTGTGTGTGTGTGTGTGTGTAAGTAGAAAAAACATGTTGACTCACCTCATGTTGACTCACCTCATGTAGAGAAATGCCGTCCTCCTCTTTCATGTTGCCTAAACAGTCTATGACTCTGTCATTCAGTACACCCTGTTATTTCTGTTGTCCTCGGCTTCCTGTCTGAAATCCTCGCTAGCCTAACTTCCTTTCATGGGCAACGATGAGCCAGCTAGTTAACATTAGCATACTACATCCAGCTAAATGTTGAACTTCTGTCCTCTCAGGCCAGAGGCACGATGTATGAATGTATGGTTGGATCAGATTCACTGTTTATAATCATTGGCCAGGACAGAGAATTAAGTAAAACCACAAGTCCAAATCTCTATCTAATTTAGGAAACGGCCAATTTTAGCTAGCTAGCTAGCTAGCCACCAGAGGACAACAACACAATGTGATGTGATGTAACAACTCAAGTTTTTTTTCTGTAAATGAGTTTTGGCTTTTCATGTGATGTGATTGGTGTGAAGTCAAATCCAAACTGGCTTCCCTCTACACTTTTTTTTTTGGTGCGCCAGTGTAACCGGCACTGTACTGCACGGCTGCATCTCTTCACTGTGTGTGATTGATTGGGACTACAGACGTGGACTTCGGAGATCAGGCTGTTTTTAATGAATCAGAATTCTCTCTGAAACCAAAAGAAAATACAAAACATCTGTAGAGCGCAAACATGTTCTGCCCGTTGTCGCCTCTTTCTACAACACAGACGCACAATACAAAGGACTGGGATCAGTGGAGGAGCTAGCCATCGTTCACACATACAATACCTTAGCTAGCTAGTAACCACATGTTGAACTGAACTGGGATCAGTGGAGGAGCCTAGCCATCGTTCATACATACAATACCTTAGCTAGCTAGTAACCACATGTTGAACTGAACTGGGATCAGTGGAGGAGCCTAGCCATCGTTCACACATACAATACCTTAGCTAGCTAGTAACCACATGTTGAACTGAACTGGGATCAGTGGAGGAGCTAGCCATCGTTCACACATACAATACCTTAGCTAGCTAGTAACCACATGTTGAACTGAACTGGGATCAGTGGAGGAGCTAGCTATCGTTCACACATACAATACCTTAGCTAGCTAGTAACCACATGTTGAATTCACAATGTTAATATCATCCTAAAAAGTACAATTACAATTGCATCTTAACAATACCATCCGCTCATGAGTAAACTCTAAACATACAACATTATTCATGAACAAAACACTGTGTGTCATGACTTTGTGCTTAAAGGAATCAAACTTTTCTGAAGACGATAGAAAAAGCATGCCTACCTCTCATAGTGCATCAAAATGATTTAAAACATTAAAGTACACACTCCCCTATTCCCAGAATGCATTGCATAATAACACATCAACATGCTATATTAATAAATGAGCTGTTACACCAGGACCATTCACAGATGAGCTCACTCAGCTTAGCTCAACGCTGATTGGCTATTGTTTTATTTTACAAAATTATCTAGGGACGCCAAATGCTCGCTGGCTTCCATTGCATTCAATGCTACGGGGCGGCAACAGTGTCATACTCTTTTTGACCAGACAGCATCAGATAGACGGGCTACACATAGTGAGACAGAGGGGGCGCTGTTTCACTCGCTCAAATGCTTTTTCCGGTGAGATACATTCAGCCCCTTGCGGGTTGAAGGAAAATTATGAAACACAGAGAGACAAAATATACATTATTTTATATATATATTTAAAAAAACATCTTTATTCATTTTTGGGGGGAAGCCTCACTTCCCTTGGCATCCATGAATACATGCCACTAGTCAGTGATTAGCCAACATTTTACTACTTTTGACCCCATCAATACAGTGATTATCAATACACACTCAAACAAGGTACTATATCCACCTATCCCCCTTGTGTCAATAGATCATGCATACTAACCTTCACACACAATACCCACCCCTAACAGGCACCAGTCAGTCACACACACTCTCCTTACTAATAACTCAGCTTTTCTCAAATTTAGACTCAAAGCTTTACATAAAGAATCATGACATGTATTACTTTTTTGGGACACTGTTGTTCAGATGAGCTAGCCAACAACACAGCTAACACAATCAGTTCTAACTGAAGCTGGAAAGACTGCAAACTAGCTGCACTTTGTTTCGTTTTACCTGTTTTCTATTTGTAATTCTTTGTATATATCCATAAAAATGATGCTGATTCATGATTTTGACTGGCTGAGAAAAGATATCTGCCTCCCTTTCTGTCTCGTCCCGACTCCCTACACGTCCATTACTACGGGACAGCTGGAGATAGAATTTGAATATTGAAACAATGTTGCAAATGTCGGAGAGACAGACAGCAAGGTTTATACAAATCTCAGCAGTTTCTAAAATAAATGTGAGACAATGTCTAGATGCCTTTTATGGTGGAGATCAAGTTTATAAATTGCCTGGCTGGGCTGATGAGACGGTGGATTGCGCATTCAGCTGGAACAGAGTAAATAGGCATTTTAACGTCATAGATTTTAACGGGTGGTAACTTGTGCAATAGACACCGGCTGGATTGCGGTTTTAACCAATCAGCATTCAGGATTAGACCCACCCGTTGTATAAAAACAATCAACTAAGCCTCCATAATGCAGAGAACTACAGTAGAAGTTGTAGCCTACTTATAAAGATACCAACTATGGCAACAAAACACGGACCATGTTTTCGCCTCCAGTATATTTATTAGCTCATCATTAAGTCATGGAAATATTTAGCAAAGGTGACTTACACTAGTTCCTGGTGCTGAGCTTGATGTTGATGCCGCTGCAGATGTTGATGGGGATCGGACTCTGTAAATAGAACAAATGTGACTCGTTTCAGGAAACTAGGCGTATGTCACGCGTCACTACTTCAGAGGAGCGCCATTTGAACGCAAATGTATATATATTTTTTTTAATGCATTGTTTGGCAGAAATGCCTTCTGGAACATGTGAACTTTCATGTGCCTTAATAACAAACTTGTATGCCATCTGTAAATATGAATACAATTGTTAAATTACGAGCCTAGTTGGTTTAGCCATGGATAAAGACAGCAACCTTCCCGCTAGCGATGATTGGCTGAGATAATGAGAGGGCTGGACATGCCGAGAGACGAGTTCGGATTGGTCTGCCATGTAGCACGCTTCCGTCTATAATATGAGCTGGTCAGTATGCGTAGGCAATCCTCTCTAACGCAGCTTTTTCTGAAAGATATCATGGAGTAGAACTGTATAAGTGTTGCTCTCCAATTTCTGGAGGACCGAGTTTTGAAATCAGTGGAATTAGAGTATGATAGCTAAGAAGATGGAGAAAATTCTGGTGTTTGATTGTAAATATGCAGAGGGAGTCGAAAAGAGAACAAACAGAAGGCTTTCTCTGTGTTCTAGTTCAGTCGTGCTCCCTGTCTCCAACACCTTTATTACCTGTTGGAGGTTTTCAGTGAGGCGGTATTTTGGACACGTCCTGTGTGTGTACGTCCTGTGTGTGTGTACGTCCTGTGTGTGTGTACGTCCTGTGTGTGTACGTCCTGTGTGTGTGTACGTCCTGTGTGTGTACGTCCTGTGTGTGTGTACGTCCTGTGTGTGTGTACGTCCTGTGTGTGTACGTCCTGTGTGTGTACGTCCTGTGTGTGTGTACGTCCTGTGTGTGTGTACGTCCTGTGTGTGTACGTCCTGTTACGTCCTGTGTGTGTGTACGTCCTGTGTGTGTGCGTCCTGTGTGTGTGTACGTCCTGGTGGTGCGTCCTGTGTGTGTGTCCTGTGTGTGTACGTCCTGTGTGTGTGTACGTCCTGTGTGTGTGTCGTCCTGTGTGTGTCTTGTGTGTACGTCCTGTGTGTGTGTACGTCCTGTGTGTGTATGTCCTGTGTGTGTGTACGTCCTGTGTGTGTGTACGTCCTGTGTGTGTACGTCCTGTGTGTACGTCCTGTGTGTGTGTACGTCCTGTGTGTGTATGTCCTGTGTGTGTGTACGTCCTGTGTGTGTGTACGTCCTGTGTGTGTGTACATCCTGTGTGTGTGTACGTCCTGTGTGTGTGTACGTCCTGTGTGTGTGTACGTCCTGTGTGTGTGTAAGTCCTGTGTGTGTGTACGTCCTGTGTGTGTACGTCCTGTGTGTGTACGTCCTGTGTGTGTGTACGTCCTGTGTGTGTACGTCCTGTGTGTGTACGTCCTGTGTGTGTGTGTACGTCCTGTGTGTGTGTACGTCCTGTGTGTGTACGTCCTGTGTGTGTACGTCCTGTGTGTGTACATCCTGTGTGTGTGTACGTCCTGTGTGTGTGTACGTCCTGTGTGTGTACGTCCTGTGTGTGTACGTCCTGTGTGTGTGTACGTCCTGTGTGTGTGTACGTCCTGTGTGTGTACGTCCTGTGTGTGTACGTCCTGTGTGTGTGTACGTCCTGTGTGTGTGTACGTCCTGTGTGTGTGTACATCCTGTGTGTGTACGTCCTGTGTGTGTGTACGTCCTGTGTGTGTGTACGTCCTATGTGTGTGTACATCCTGTGTGTGTACGTCCTGTGTGTGTACATCCTGTGTGTGTGTACATCCTGTGTGTACGTCCTGTGTGTGTACGTCCTGTGTGTGTACGTCCTGTGTGTGTGTACGTCCTGTGTGTGTACGTCCTGTGTGTACGTCCTGTGTGTGTGTACATCCTGTGTGTGTACGTCCTGTGTGTGTACGTCCTGTGTGTGTACGTCCTGTGTGTGTGTACGTCCTGTGTGTGTGTACGTCCTGTGTGTGTACGTCCTGTGTGTGTGTACGTCCTGTGTGTGTGTACGTCCTGTGTGAGTGTGTACGTCCTGTGTGTGTACGTCCTGTGTGTGTGTACGTCCTGTGTGTGTGTACGTCCTGTGTGTGTACGTCCTGTGTGTGTGTACGTCCTGTGTGTGTACGTCCTGTGTGTGTGTAAGTCCTGTGTGTGTATAAGTCCTGTGTGTGTGTAAGTCCTGTGTGTGTACGTCCTGTGTGTGTGTACGTCCTGTGTGTGTGTAAGTCCTGTGTGTGTACGTCCTGTGTGTGTACGTCCTGTGTGTGTGTAAGTCCTGTGTGTGTGTAAGTCCTGTGTGTGTGTAAGTCCTGTGTGTGTATAAGTCCTGTGTGTGTGTAAGTCCTGTGTGTGTACGTCCTGTGTGTGTGTACGTCCTGTGTGTGTGTACATCCTGTGTGTGTACGTCCTGTGTGTGTGTAAGTCCTGTGTGTGTGTAAGTCCTGTGTGTGTGTAAGTACTGTGTGTGTGTAAGTCCTGTGTGTGTGTACGTCCTGTGTGTGTGTACGTCCTGTGTGTGTACGTCCTGTGTGTGTACGTCCTGTGTGTGTGTACGTCCTGTGTGTGTACGTCCTGTGTGTGTGTACGTCCTGTGTGTGTACGTCCTGTGTGTGTGTACGTCCTGTGTGTGTGTACGTCCTGTGTGTGTACGTCCTTTGTGTGTACGTCCTGTGTGTGTGTGTCGTCCTGTGTGTGTACATCCTGTGTGTGTACGTCCTTTGTGTGTACGTCCTGTGTGTGTGTACGTCCTGTGTGTGTACGTCCTGTGTGTGTGTACGTCCTGTGTGTGTGTACGTCCTGTGTGTGTGTACGTCCTGTGTGTGTGTACGTCCTGTGTGTGTACGTCCTGTGTGTGTACGTCCGGTGTGTGTACGTCCTGTGTGTGTGTACGTCCTGTGTGTGTGTACGTCCTGTGTGTGTGTACGTCCTGTGTGTGTGTACGTCCTGTGTGTGTACGTCCTGTGTGTGTACGTCCTGTGTGTGTGTACGTCCTGTGTGTGTACGTCCTGTGTGTGTGTACGTCCTGTGTGTGTGTACGTCCTGTGTGTGTACGTCCTGTGTGTGTACGTCCTGTGTGTGTGTACATCCTGTGTGTGTGTACGTCCTGTGTGTGTGTACGTCCTGTGTGTACGTCCTGTGTGTGCGTACATCCTGTGTGTGTACGTCCTGTGTGTGTACGTCCTGTGTGTGTACGTCCTGTGTGTGTGTACGTCCTGTGTGTGTGTACGTCCTGTGTGTGTACGTCCTGTGTGTGTACGTCCTATGTGTGTACGTCCTGTGTGCGTGTACGTCCTGTGTGTGTGTACGTCCTGTGTGTGTGTACATCCTGTGTGTGTGTACGTCCTGTGTGTGTGTACGTCCTGTGTGTGTGTACGTCCTGTGTGTGTGTACGTCCTGTGTGTGTACGTCCTGTGTGTGTGTACGTCCTGTGTGTGTACGTCCTGTGTGTGTACGTCCTGTGTGTGTGTATGTCCTGTGTGTGTGTGTACGTCCTGTGTGTGTACGTCCTGTGTGTGTACGTCCTGTGTGTGTGTACGTCCTGTGTGTGTGTACGTCCTGTGTGTGTGTACGTCCTGTGTGTGTGTACGTCCTGTGTGTGTACGTCCTGTGTGTGCACATCGTGCACACATTAAGTTTGTCACCCCTCTAATTGGCCAGATGAATGTGCACGACCCAGATCAAAGTGTGTGGATGTGGTTTAATAGCCTAATCAGGTTGCTAGTGGTGCACGACACTCAACTCATCATCAAGCTTTGATTATTTGTATCAGCTGTGTAGTGCTAGGGCAAAAAAACAAAACGTGCCCCCGGGAGGCCCAGGACTGAGTTTGAGAGACACTGGTAGAGAGGCCCTGTACAGGATCCTTCTCAGCTATTAATGTCTGCAGTTGAAAATGTAAAACATTTTTTGTTTGTTTTGGGGAGAGTTGTGTAGTTTTTCATTGGGCACAGGGGAGGGTAGTGCATTTTTTTTCTCTGGTTTAAATGAGCTCTTCTGCTCATATTTTCCCTATAAAACAATGGCTTGACTTACTTTTTATATTACCCTGATAAAGTTTAGAAACGTTTGTGATGGTTTGGTTTGGTGTGGCTACTATTAACCTTTAGCTACTGCAGGCCTACGATATGATATATATATATACAGCAAATTTCGATCTGTCCCTTTACTTTTCACAATGCAAATTGTTTATGATAATAAACCTTTAATTTGTTCCATTCGCTGCTAAAATTGAGTATATTTGACCAGCAAGATATTTTATGATGAGGAAAACGTTCTGTTTGTCCTTGGGGTGTGTACGTGTGACAGAAAGAGAAACAAGGTGCGTTAGCGTGTGTGTTAGCGTGTGTGTTAGCGTGTTGGTTAGCGTGTGTGTTAGCGTGTGTTAGTGTGTGTGTTAGCGTGTATATGTTAGCGTGTGTGTGTGTGTGTTAGTGTGTGTTTTAGCGTGTGTGTTAGTGTGTATATGTTAGCATGTGTGTGTGTGTGTTAGTGTGTGTGTTAGTGTGTCTGTTAGTTTGTGTGTGTTAGCGTGTGTGTTAGCGTGTATATGTTAGTGTGTGTGTGTGTGTGTTAGTGTGTGTGTTAGTGTGTCTGTTAGTTTGTGTGCGTTAGTGTGTGAGTTAGTGTGTGTGTTTGTGTGTTAGCGTGTGTGTTAGCGTGTGTGTTAGTGTGTATATGTTCGCGTGTGTGTGTGTGTTAGTGTGTGTGTTAGTGTGTCTGTTAGTTTGTGTGCGTTAGTGTGTGAGTTAGTGTGTGTGTTTGTGTGTGTGTGTGTGTTAGTGTGTGTGTTAGTGTGTGAGTTAGTGTGTGTGTTAGTGTGTATTTGTTAGTGTGAGTGTGTGTTAGTGTGTGTGTGAGTGTGTGTTAGTGTGTGTGTTAGTGTGTGTGTGAGTGTGTGTTAGTGTGTGTGTGAGTGTGTGTTAGTGTGTGTGTGAGTGTGTGTTAGTGTGTGTGTGAGTGTGTGTTAGTGTATACAGTTGAAATAGGAAGTTTACATACACCTTAGCCAAATACATTTAAACTCAGTTTTTCACAATTCCTGACATTTAATCCTAGTAAAAATTCCCTGTCTTAGGTCAGTTAGGATCACCACTTTATTTTAAGAATGTGAAATGTCAGAATAATAGTAGAGAGAATGATTTATTTCAGCTTTTATTTTTTTCATCACATTCCCAGTGGGTCAGAAGTTTACATACACTCAATTAGTATTTGGTAGCATTGCCTTTAAATTGTTTAACTTGGGTCAAACGTTTCGGGTAGCCTTCCACAAGCTTCCGACAATAAGTTGGGCGAATTTTGGCCCATTCCTCCTGACAGAGCTGGTGTAACTGAATCAGGTTTATAGGCCTCCTTGCTTGCACACGCTTTTTCAGTTCTGCCCACACATTTTCTATAGGATTGAGGTCAGGGCTTTGTGATGGCCACTCCAATACCTTGACTTTGTTGTCCTTAAGCCATTTTGCCACAACTTTGGAAGAATGCTTGGGGTCATTGTCCATTTGGAAGACCCATTTGCAAACAAGCTTGAACTTCCTGACTGATATCTTGAGATTTTGCTTCAATATATCCACATCATTTTCCTTCCTCATGATGCCATCTATTTTGTGAAGTGCACCAGTCCCTCCTGCAGCAAAGCACCCCCACAGCATGATGCTGCCACCCCCGTGCTTCACGATTGGGATGGTGTTCTTCGGCTTGCAAGCTACCCCCTTTTTCCTCCAAGCATAACAATGGTCATTATGGCCAAACAGTTCTATTTTTGTTTCATCAGACCAGAGGACATTTCTCCAAAAAGTACGATCTTTGTCCCCATGTGCAGTTGCAAACCATAGTCTGGCTTTTTTATGGCAGTTTTGGAGCAGTGGCTTCTTCCTTGCTGAGCGGCCTTTCAAGTTATGTCGATATAGGACTCGTTTCTACTGTGGATATAGATACTTTTGTACCTGTTTCCTCCAGCATCTTCACAAGGTCCTTTGCTGTTGTTCTGGGATTGATTTGCACTTTTCGCACCAAAGTACGTTAATCTCTAGGAGACAGAACGTGTCTCCTTCCTGAGCGGTATGACGGTTGCATGGTCCCATTGTGTTTATACTTGCATACTATTTTTTGTACAGATGAACTCGGTACATTCAGGCGTTTGGAAATTGCTCCCAAGGATGAACCAGACTTGTTGAGGTCTACAATTTATTTTTTCTGAGGTCTTGGCTGATTTCTTTTGATTTTCCCATGATGTCAAGCAAAGAGGCACTGAGTTTGATGGTAGGCCTTGAAATACATCCACAGGTACACCTCCAATTGACTCAAATGATGTCAATTAGCCTATCAGAAGCCATGACATAATCTTCTGGAATTTTCCAAGCTGTTTAAAGGCACAGTCAACTTAGTGTATGTAAACTTCTGACCCAGTGGAGTTGTGATACAGTGAATTATAAGTGAAATAATCTGTCTGTAAACAATTGTTGGAAAAATTACTTGTGTCATGCACAAAGTAGATGTCCTAACCAACATGCCAAAACTATAGTTTGTTAACAAGAAATTTGTGGAGTGGTTGGAAAACGAGTTATAACGACTCCAACCTAAGTGTATGTACTGTAAACTTCCAACTTCAACTGTACGTGCACACACACATGCACGCACATACACACATACACACAAACACACACAAACACCCTCCCACATTCACACATACACACATACCTACACTCACTCATACCCTCACACCATTTTGCAGTGGCATTATTTCCCTCCAGTCTCCATCTCTCCATCTCTTACCCCTCTCCATCTCTCCATTTCCTCTCCTCCACCCATCTCTCCATATGCAGCTGACTCCCTGATGTCTCCTAGCAACAGCTCTCTCCCTGATGTCTCCTAGCAACAGCTGTCTCCCTGATGTCTCCTAGCAACAGCTGTCTGTTAATACACACACAAATAAAATAAAATGTTATTTGTTACATGTGCCGAATACAACAGGTGTAGACTTTACCTTGAAATGTTTACTTACAAGCCTTTCCCCAACAATGCGGAGTTATACTGAACAAAATTATTAATGCAACATGCAACAATTTCAAAGATTTTACTGAGTTACAGTTCATATGAGGAAATCAGTCAATGGAAAAAAATTAATTAGGCCCTATTCTATGGATTTCACATGACTGGAAATGTAGATATGCATCTGTTGGTCACGGATACCTTTAAAAAAATGGGCCTCACAATGGGCCTCACAATGGGCCTCAGGATCTCGTCATGGTATTTCTGAGCATTCAAATTGCAATTGTGTTAGTTATCCGTAGCTTATGCCTTCCCATACCATCACCCCACCGCCAGCCACCATGGGGCACTCTGTTCACAACGTTGACATCAGCAAACCGCTCAACACCATACACATGGTCTGCGGTTGTGAGGCCGGTTGGATGTACTGCCAAATTCTGTAAAAAAACGTTGGAAGCGGCTTATGGTAGAGAAATGAACGTTAAATTCTCTGCCAACAGCTCTGGTGGACATTCCTGCAGTCAGCGTGTCAATTGCACGCTCCCTTAAAACTTAAGACATCTGTGGCATTGTGTTGTGTGACAAAACTGCACATTTTAGAGTGGCATTTTATTGTCCGCAGCACAAGGTGCACCTATGTAATGGTCATGCTGTTTAATCAGCTTCTTGATATGCCACACCTGTCAGGTGGATCGATTATCTTGGCAAAGGATGAAGGAAGAAATGCTCACTAAAAGGGAGGTAAACACATTTGTGCACAAACATTTTGAGAAAAAAGCTTTTTGTGTGTATGGAACATTTCTGAGATCTTTTATTTCCGATCATGAAACATGGGACCAACACTTTAAACGTTGCATTTATGTTTTTGTTCAGTGTAATTTCTAAATGATGACCGCCTCAGCTCAGATTCAAGGTGGGTCCTTCACTCTCCAGTCTTGTGACTGTTTGATCTGAGCGAACCGTGCCTCGACTACGTCGACAGAATCAAGACTTTAGACATTAATGTCAATGATCCTTCTTTATATTTGTCAAACATGACTGCCGTTTATTTATGTAATTTAAAGTCTCATTAAAATTTGCTACATTTTCTGGCGCCACATTTCAGCATCGGTTTGGGCTTTCTCCTATAGATCTCCATTTTTATGGAACAGTTTGCCTACCCATGTGAGAGACGCAGACTCGGTCTCAACCTTTAAGTCTTTACTGAAGACTTATCTCTTCAGTAGGTCATATGATTGAGTGTAGTCTGGCCCAGGAGTGTGAAGGTGAACGGAAAGGCTCTGGAGCAACGAACAGCCCTTGCTGTCTCTGCCAGGCCGGTTCCCCTCTCTCCACTGGGGTTCTCTGCCTCTAACCCTGTTACAGGGGCTGAGTCACTGGCTTGCTGGTGCTCTTTCATGCCGTCCCTAGGAGGGGTGCGTCACTTGAGTGGGTTGAGTTACTGACGTGATCTTCCTGTCTGGGTTGGCGCCCCCCTTGGTTTGTGCTGTGGTGGGAGACCTCTGTGGGCTATACTCGGCCTTGTCTCAGGATTGTAAGTTGGTGGTTGAGGATATCCCTCTGGTGGTGCGGGGGCTGTGCTTTGGCAGAGTGGGTGGGGTTATATCCTTCCTGTTTGGCCCTGTCCGGGTTTCTTCGGATGGGGCCACAGTGTCTCCGGACCGCTCCTGTCTCAGCCTCCAGTATTTATGCTGCAGTAGTTTATGTGTCGGGGGCTGGGGTTAGTTGGTTATACCTGGAGTACTTCTCCTGTCTTATCCAGTGTCCTGTGTGAATTTAAGTATGCTCTCTCTAATTCTCTCGTTCTCTCTTTCTCTCTGAGAACCTGAGCCCTAGGACCATACGTCAGGACTACCGGGCATGCTGACACCTTGCTGTCCCCAGTCCGCCTGGCCTTGCTGCTATTCCAGTTTCAATTGTTCTGCCTGCGGTTCACGAAACCCCTACCTGTCCCAGACCTGCTGTTTTCAACTCTTAATGATCGGCTATGAAAAGCCAACTGAGAGACCTGAGCCCTAGGACCATACGTCGGGACTACCGGCCGTGGTGACTCCTTGCTGTCCCCAGTCCGCCTGGCCTTGCTGCTATTCCAGTTTAAACTGTTCTGCCTGCGGTTATGGAACCCCTACCTGTCCCAGACCTGCTGTTTTCAACTCTTAATGATCGGCTATGAAAAGCCAACTGAGATTTATTCCTGATTATTATTTGACCATGCTTGTCACTTATGAACATTTTTGAACATCTTGGCATGGTTCTGTTATAATCTCCACCCGGCACAGCCAGAAGAGGACTGGCCACCCCTCATAGCCTGGTTCCTCTCTAGGTTTCTTCCTAGGTTTTGGCCTTTCTAGGGAGTTTTTCCTAGCCACCGTGCTTCTACACCTGCATTACTAGCTGTTTGGGGTTTTAGGCTGGGTTTCTGTAAAGCACTTCGAGATATTAGCTGATGTAAGAAGGGCTATATAAAATACAATTGATTGATTGATTGATTGATATGAGGCTGTAGGCAATATGTATATAACCTACACTTTGACATGTAGTTTTTATTTTTATTTTTGTACATGAAACATAGTTTAGAATATTATTACAATGTTGGCCTCTGATCAAATTCGGAGTAATTGTTTGATATTGCGTTTTTTGAACGATTTTTTTTACTTAAATCTATATTCTTGTTGTCCTACAATTTTTTTGACTTGTCCCACACATACACACACATCACGCGCATGCACAGCCACACTCACACACATACACACACATACACACACATCACACGCATGCACAGCCACACTCACTCACAGCCACACTCACTCACAGCCACACTCACACACATACACACACTACAAACATCCCACTAAGGGCAACATTGAGGACTATTACCATCCAGTGTAATCCCATGACTCTGGATCAGATGGTTGTGTGTTTCGATCCCATTGGTCGACCCTCGTACATTTTTGGGGGGTTTTAACCCAATCCCAAACCTTAACCCTTACCTTAACCTTTTGAAATGAGTTCCTGAATTTATCGTTTTAACTACAGTGGGGAAATAAAGTATTTAGTCAGCCACCAATTGTGCAAGTTCTCCCACTTAAAAAGATGAGAGAGGCCTGTAATTTTCATCATAGGTACACGTCAACTATGACGGACAAATTGAGATTTTTTTTCTCCAGAAAATCACATTGTAGGATTTTTAATGAATTTATTTGCAAATTATGGTGGAAAATAAGTATTTGGTCACCTACAAACAAGCAAGATTTCTGGCTCTCACAGACCTGTAACTTCTTCTTTAAAAGGCTCCTCTGTCCTCCACTCGTTACCTGTATTAATGGCACCTTTTTGAACTTGTTATCAGTATAAAAGACACCTGTCCACAACCTCAAACAGTCACACTCCAAACTCCACTATGGCCAAGACCAAAGGGCTGTCAAAGGACACCAGAAACAAAATTGTAGACCTGCACCAGGCTGGGAAGACTGAATCTGCAATAGGTAAGCAGCTTGGTTTGGAAGAAATCAACTGTGGGAGCAATTATTAGGAAATGGAAGACATACAAGACCACTGATAATCTCCCTCGATCTGGGGCTCCACGCAAGATCTCACCCCGTGGGGTCAAAATGATCACAAGAACGGTGAGCAAAAATCCCAGAACCACACGGGGGGACCTAGTGAATGACCTGCAGAGAGCTGGGACCAAAGTAACAAAGCCTACCATCAGTAACACACTACGCCGCCAGGGACTCAAATCCTGCAGTGCCAGACGTGTCCCCCTGCTTAAGCCAGTACATGTCCAGGCCCCTCTGAAGTTTGCTAGAGTGCATTTGGATGATCCAGAAGAGGATTGGGAGAATGTCATATGGTCAGATGAAACCAAAATAGAACTTTTTGGTAAAAACTCAACTCGTCGTGTTTGGAGGACAAATAATGCTGAGTTGCATCCAAAGAACACCATACCTACTGTGAAGCATGGGGGTGGAAACATCATGCTTTGGGGCTGTTTTTCTGCAAAGGGACCAGGACGACTGATCCGTGTAAAGGAAAGAATTAATGGGGCCAGGTATTGTGAGATTTTGAGTGAAAACCTCCTTCCATCAGCAAGGGCATTGAAGATGAAACGTGGCTGGGTCTTTCAGCATGACAATGATCCCAAACACACCACCCGGGCAACGAAGGAGTGGCTTCGTAAGAAGCATTTCAAGGTCCTGGAGTGGCGTAGCCAGTCTCCAGATCTCAACCCCATAGAAAATCTTTGGAGGGAGTTGAAAGTCCGTGTTGCCCAGCGACAGCCCCAAAACATCACTGCTCTAGAGGAGATCTGCATGGAGGAATGGGGCAAAATACCAGCAACAGTGTGTGAAAACCTTGTGAAGACTTACAGAAAACGTTTGACCTGTGTCCTTGCCAACAAAGGGTATATAACAAAGTATTGAGAAATGTTTGTTATTGACCAAATACTTATTTTCCACCATAATTTGCAAATAAATTCATTAAAAATCCTACAATGTGATTTTATGGATTTTTTTTCCTCATTTTGTCTGTCATAGTTGACGTGTACATATGATGAAAATTACAGGCCTCTCTCATCTTTTTAAGTGGGAGAACTTGCACAATTGGTGGCTGACTAAATACTTTTTTTCCCCACTGTATATCCAAAACCTTAATTTGACGTTTTGGAGCAACTTCGAAATTGGACGTTTGTATAAACCTGGATAAACGTCTAATTCTGCAGTGCGACTGGGAGAGCTTGTTGCTCTGTTGACGTTTGAGAACACATGGATGAATATGTATTTAATTATCTCTCTCTCTCTCTCTCTCGCTCCAGTACCTGGTGGTAGCTAGATTGAGTAGATTTCCTGGTGGTATGGTAGATTTCCTGGAGGTATAGTGGATGTCCTGATGGTATAGTGGATTTCCTGATGGTATAGTGGATGTCCTGATGGTATAGTGGATTTCCTGATGGTATAGTGGATTTCCTGGTGGTATAGTGGATTCCCTGGTGGTATAGTGGATTTCGAGTTATAGTGGATTTCCTGGAGGTATAGTGGATGTCCTGATGGTATAGTGGATTTCCTGATGGTATAGTGGATTTCCTGGTGGTATAGTGGATTCCCTGGTGGTATAGTGGATTTCGAGTTATAGTGGATTTCCTGGAGGTATAGTGGATGTCCTGATGGTATAGTGGATTTCCTGATGGTATAGTGGATTTCCTGGTGGTATAGTGGATTCCCTGGTGGTATAGTATATTTCCTGGAGGTATAGTGGATTTCCTGGTGGTATAGTATATTTCCTGGAGGTATAGTAGATGTCCTGGAGGTATAGTGGATTTCCTGGTGGTATAGTATATTTCCTGGAGGTATAGTGGATTTCCTGGTGGTATAGTAGATTTCCTGGAGGTATAGTGGATGTCCTGGTGGTATAGTATATTTCCTGGAGGTATAGTATATTTCCTGGAGGTATAGTGGATGTCCTGGTGGTATAGTATATTTCCTGGAGGTATAGTGGATGTCCTGGTGGTATAGTATATTTCCTGGAGGTATAGTGGATGTCCTGGTGGTATAGTATATTTCCTGGAGGTATAGTGGATGTCCTGGAGGTATAGTGGATTTCCTGGTGGTATAGTGGATGTCCTGGAGGTATAGTATATTTCCTGGTGGTATAGTAGATGTCCTGGTGGTATAGTAGATGTCCTGGGTCATTTCCTATGAAGCCATCATATGAGTCTCCGTGAATGCAGGAACAATGCCTTTAAAGTGCTATTCATATTTTACTTTACTAGTTATATTTATATTTTTGACAACTTTTACTTTTACTTCACTACATTCCTAAAGAAAATAATGTACTTTTTACTCCATACATTTTCCCTGACAACCAAAAGTACTCATTACATTTTGAAGCATTACAGGAAAATGGTCCAATTCACACACTTATCAAGAGAACATCCCTGGTCATCTCTACTGCCTCTGATCTGGCGGACTCACTAAACACACATGCTTTGTTAGTAAATTATGTCTGAGTGTTGGAGTGTGCCCCCTGGCTAAAAATCAAGAAAATGGTGCAGTCTGGATTTCTTAATATAAGGAATTTGAAATGATTTATACATTTACTTTTACTTTTGATACTTAAATATATTTTAGCAATTACATTTACTTTTGATACTTTAAAACCAAATACTTTTCGACTTTTTATTAAGTAATTATTACTGGGTGACTTTCACTTTTACTTGAGTCATTTTCTATTAAGGTATCTGTACTTTTACTCAAGTATGACAATTGGGTACTTTTTCCACCACTGTTCTCCGGATACTTTTGTACACTTTTTAGCCAGTAGTTCTGAAAGCAGCGCTCATGAGCCATGTGAGCAGATATGTACCAACATGTCTTTACTCTGCTGATTGTGCATCTTGCTAGCTGTCACTCAAAGGGTGAGGGACTACAACTCAAAGGGTGAGGGACTACAACTCAAAGGGTGAGGGACTACAACTCAAAGGGTGAGGGACTACAACTCAAAGGGTGAGGGACTACAACTCAAAGGGTGAGGGACTACAACTCAAAGGGTGAGGGACTACAACTCAAAGGGTGAGGGACTACAACTCAAAGGGTGAGGGACTACAACTCAAAGGGTGAGGGACTACAACTCAAATTGCTAGCAGTCACATCCACACATGCAGTCAGTTCGCACACACACACACACAAACACACACACACACACACACAAACACACACACACACACACACACTCACACACACACACTCACACACACACACACACACACACACACACACACAAACACACACACACACAAACACACACACACACACAAACACACACACACACACACACACACACACACACACACACACACACACACACACACACACACACACACACACACACACACACACACACACACACACACACACACACACACACACACACACACACACACACACACAAACACACGCACACACAAACAAGGCCAGCAAATACTCTAGACAGCATGCAATCAAACCATGTGACAATGATGTAGACTGACTTATTCAAGCCTCCAGTTTTATAGAATTGTAATTAATCCTACGGTGCAGAATAAGTCAATATCTCAGACAGCCTTCAATAAATATAATATTAAATACATATACAACTTGGTAAGGAGCTGTGAATCCATGTAATGGCTTATTGATCCATTGATCAATGGCAGCTGGAATAGAAACATATTTTAACCAGGAGGTGATTACTGTCAAGAGCAGAACAATTGCATCAAAATGTCATCAAATCCACAAGGACCAACTCACATGTAATTAAACTCTGGACCAGTTAAAACAGTAACCAAACCCTTCCCACTCAGCACGCTACGTCCACAGACGTTGAATTATGGGCGATATCAGGTCCGTCGGTCGTGGCCGTTATTTCACCCAAAAATAGTCGTCCCAAATTGGGCTATTTTTAGTCTGTCCGTTTTGGTCCAGATTTAACCGAACATCAGCCTGACCGCTAGCTTGCTGTACTCATTGAAAACATGAGATCCACGATGTTGTTTTATCATAGCCTATATTGATAAAAATTATGGGGCTTCATAGAAATATCCAATATTATTTTCTCGGGACAAATTTAGCTTGTGAAGTTGTCAGATGTTCTGACATAAGCAGAATATGACTGAAAATGGCCTGTAAATGTGTAGGTGCACAATTTAACAACTGAATTTATTATCATTTGAACTCTGTATTTTAACATAAGACGTGAACAAGTCATTCCTCCATTTGCACAGCCAGGAGGAGCAATGCTTTTTGAATAACATTGTGAATGAATCAACCAGACCTGGCTGCACTTCGGGCTGCCTCACACACAGAGACATAACCGGCACTGACACATCATGTGACACAAAGCTTAAAATAATGCAACCAGAAAAACAAAAAACACACTGTTTACACAACCTTTGGAAGCATAATCCCACTATCACACTATCACCAATAATGACAACAAGTGGCACATCAAAGGTGACAGCCTCATGGTGCTGAAAGGACAGCCTCATGGTGCTGAAAGGACAGGCTCATGGTGCTGAAAGGACATTATCATGGTGCTGAAAGGACAGCCTCATGGTGCTGAAAGGACAGGCTCATGGTGCTGAAAGGACAGGCTCATGGTGCTGAAAGGACATTATCATGGTGCTGAAAGGACAGCCTCATGGTGCTGAAAGGACAGGCTCATGGTGCTGAAAGGACATTATCATGGTGCTGAAAGGACATTATCATGGTGCTGAAAGGACATTATCATGGTGCTGAAAGGACAGGCTCATGGTGCTGAAAGGACATTATCATGGTGCTGAAAGGACAGCCTCATGGTGCTGAAAGGACATTATCATGAGCACCATGAGGCTGTCCTTTCAGCACCATGATAATGTCCTTTCAGCACCATGAGGCTGTCCTTTCAGCACCATGAGGCTGTCCTTTCAGCACCATGATAATGTCCTTTCAGCACCATGAGGCTGTCCTTTCAGCACCATGAGGCTGTCCTTTCAGCACCATGATAATGTCCTTTCAGCACCATGATAATGTCCTTTCAGCACCATGAGGCTCTGAGGTCCCGGAACACATTGAGAAAAAAAGTGTCAAACACAACGTAGCAGCGTAGCAGACAGAGTAAACAGCCAAGTAGCCTACTATCTATGGTGGTGAAATAGACAGTACTCTCCAAGTAGCCTACTATCTATGGTGGTGAAATATACAGTACTCTCCAAGTAGCCTACTATCTATGGTGGTGAAATATACAGTACTCTCCAAGTAGCCTACTATCTATGGTGGTTTAATAGACAGTACTCTCCAAGTAGCCTACTATCTATGGTGCTGAAATAGACAGCACTCTCCAGGTATCCCATCTATCTATAGTGGTGAAGCGGACAGTACTCTCCAAGTAGCTAATTAATTCAAAGCATTTTAGACGTCACTGCTGTTTGCCCACATACTTGAGTATAGCTGCGGGGTTTACAAAAGTCTGAATTTCCTATAGCCTAATTTTCTAGACATCAATGTACAGCAACATTTTTAGAAATCACTGCGGAACACCCGCAAAAAATGCACACATTCTCTGCTGTGGGTTTACAAGACCCGAATTTCATATATTTTTCAAAACATCAATGTAGCAGTAGAACAAATATCACAATATCGGAATATAACTTCAAATAAAATAAATCTGTGAGAAATAGGCATTTATTTTTCAATATTAGGCGCCTTATGAATATACTGTACTCCCCTGCGTCGGAGGACCCAGAGGTGGTGGTCTCACTTGATGCAGAAAAAGCGTTTGACCGCGTTGAGTGGGATTACCTAACAGCCACCCTTTATAGATTTGGCTTTGGCCCCAAATTCATTGCGTGGATAAAGATTCTTTATTTTTCCCCCATGGCTTGGTACGGACTAACAACTTGTCCTCTGACTATTTTCCCTTGCACCGCGGATCCAGACAGGGCTGTCCACTCTCCCCCTTGTTGTTTGCTTTGGCAATCGAACCTCTCGCCATTGCATTACGCTCTAATGATGCCATTCAAGGAATAATCCGGACGGGCTCAGAGCAGAAAGTCTCGCTATATGCGGATGACCTCCCTTTTGTTTATCTCTAACCCTGATACCTCATTGCCACGCGCCTTATCTGTTCTTAAAAGGTTTGGATCAATCTCAGGGTACAAGCTGAATCTAGGCAAGAGTGAGCTTTTTCCTGTAAACAAGGCTGCTTTAAAGTGCTCTTTTACAAGCTCTCAGTTTAGGATTGTCCGGGATCAATTCACCTACTTGGGAGTTAAAGTGACAAGGAAATATTCAAATCTGTTTCAGGAAAACTTGGTTGCTCTAGCAGACAGTTTGAAACAATCTTTGCTTTTTGGAATGCGCTACCTCTTTCTCTTATCGGAAGGATTAATGTCATTAAAATGAGTGTGTTGCCCAAATTTCTATATTTATTTCAATGTCTACCCATTTTTATTCCAAAATCTTTTTTTATTTCACTGGATCAAACATTCATGCATTTTATTTGGGATGGCAAGGTACCACGGATTGGTAGAAAACATTTACAGAAGCCTAAGTCATTGGGGGTTTAGCTCTACCAAATTTTCAGACATACTATTGGGCTGCAAATTTCAGAGCCCTTCTGTACTGGCTGCAGACTGATCCTACTGGCCCTAGACCAATCTGGGTCCAGATGGAGTCTGAATCGTGTAAACCTGCTGCACTTTCTTCTGTGTTGTGCTCGTCTCTCCCAGTGTCCCTAGGCAAAGGTGTGTCAACCCAATTGTAAAGCAGTCTCTTAAAATTTGGAATCAGTTCCGCTTAGCCTTTGGCCTCCGAGGCTTTTCTCTATCAGGCCCAATCAATCAGAACATTTTATTTCCTCCATCTTTGAATGATGGGGCTTTTGACATCTGGCACTCACTAGGCCTCTCCTCACTAGCCCAATTATTCTTTGATGATACATTTGCCTCTTTTGCTCAGCTACAGGAAAGGTTCAACCTCCCCCAATCCCACTTTTTCCGCTATCTCCAGACTAGGAACTTTGTCAGAGCTAACACACCTGAATTTCCCCATAGGCCTGTGAATACAGCTATAGAGAGCATCCTGGAGCTGAACAAGCTTCCTAGGGGCGCAATTTCAGATGTATATACAATCATTCATGACTTACAGAACCCTTCTTTGGTGCCTTTAAAGACTCGATGGGAAAAGGATTTGGGGGGAGGAACTTGGGGAAGACACCTGGGAATCTGTGCTGCGCAGGGTGCATTCGTCCTCTTTTAGCACTAGACACAGCCTCATTCAATTCAAGGTGGTTCACCGTATCCACTGGTCTGGGGCCAGACTTGGAAGAATATTCTCTGATTTTGATCCTACCTGTGTCAGATGTAAAATTGAACCGGCCACACTGTTGCATATGTTCTGGGGCTGTCATAAACTGTCAGGTTTCTGGGAATTAATATTTAAATGTTTCTCTGATATATATAACACTGTTATAGATCCCTCTCCCCTTACAGCCCTTTTTGGAGTACTGCCCATAAGCACCCCCTGTCAAGAATCCAGTCGGACACTGTTGCTTATACAACTCTTTTAGCTAGACGGCTAATACTACAGAACTGGAAGATGGCAGCTCCCCCATCTTATAAATATTGGGTGAGAGACGTGTTGTGCTCTCTGAAACTAGAAAAAATTAAGTTCAATTCACGTGGGAACCCCAAACTGTTTAATGAGGCTTGGGCTCCATTCCGGTCTTACTTTAAACAGTCCATCCTCGGATAGCATTCCTATTAAAACCAAAATAAGTCTGTATTTGACCCCCCTGTGACTTAGGGGTTGGATGAGCATTTCTCTGTGTTTTTTTTCTGGGGTGGGGGTGGGGGGCTGTTCATCTCAAGGATGCCTTGTTCATCTCGCCCGGGCAGAGACTAAGGTGTGAGCTTGTTTTTCCCAGTTATTTTTATTTTTTAATTCTGTTCACGCCTACATAAAATTATCAATATTCATTTTTTATTTTAAAGCATTGTAACTTTTTATTTTTGGTCCAGTGGATGATTGGTCTGTGGCCTTGACTGTCTGTGAGTGGTTGCATTTCTCCACCCCATCCCTTAACTGTTTACAGGAACAATGGTGAGGTGTTTGCTCTGTCCCTATACTATAGATTGCCCTTTAACCTTTTGTAGCCTTCTGCCTGGTGTGTTTAACTTGTCTAAAGTATGGTATCTTTAAAGTTATTATTATTATTATTATTATTTTTTTTATTTTTTTTTTTATTTTATATATGTATTATTTGTACTTTTGTCTAGTTGAGTATATTATTTATATTGCTTTGTCTTGTCTGTGTGTGTGTAAAACTTAATAAACAGAGTTCTCAAAAAAAAAAAAAAAAAAATCAATGTAGGCTACAGCAGAACACACATATGTGAATATATAGGCCTCCTGCCTATGTGATAATATGAAGCACATATTAGGTTACCTTCACAGTACCGAACAAGAAAATGTCCCACAATGACTCCTCCCATGTCACGTCCATTTAACTCCTGAGAGAACGTTTCTTGCTCAAAGCCAGGAGCGAGCATGTGGCTGTGACGTCTAGCCTCCTCCTCTAGTTTTTTTTTTTCATTTTGAGTGTTAATTATAACCTGGGTGTCCTCTTTCTACAAGGCTTCCTTGGTTTTCTACAAGGCTTCCTTGGTTGTCTACAAGGCTTCCTTGGTTTTCTACAAGGCTTCCTTGGTTGTCTACAAGGCTTCCTTGGTTGTCTACAAGGCTTCCTTGGTTTTCTACAAGGCTTCCTTGGTTGTCTACAAGGCTTCCTTGGTTGTCTACAAGGCTTCCTTGGTTGTCTACAAGGCTTCCTTGGTTTTCTACAAGGCTTCCTTGGTTGTCTACAAGGCTTCCTTGGTTGTCTACAAGGCTTCCTTGGTTGTCTACAAGGCTTCCTTGGTTATCTACAAGGCTTCCTTGGTTCAGGCATGTTCAAAAACCTTTTTTTCCTGAAGGCTCTTTGTTGTTGTTTTTTTACGTCTGAGGCAGAGGATGTTAACCTACTGTACATTCCACCCACTCTGTTGCTAGACCCAAGCTCCCTATCTTTTTGCATGTTGTACAGCCCAGCGTTGAATTCTACATGACAAGCCAGGGGTCATACGTTTGCTTGTACTTGAACTGCAAATTGCACCTTCTCCGAGCACTTCGTCAGTGGATGCACTGCCCCCCCATCCCAGTTCCCCCCCTCCCGCTGAATCTGACTCGCTAGTAGGCCTACTAGCTAGTGGAGGTGCCGGTGGTGATGCTGAACTGACAGGATTAGCAGCGCTGCTAGCTAAGGCTAGCCATCAGGAACAGTTTGCCCCTCACTCCTCTCCTCCGGCACTGACAGTTCTCTGGCTCGTTCTGAGTTCGATTCACCATCTTTCTCTGGATTTCTGGACTTGAAATGTCATCAAACTCGATTGCCTTTTCTTATCCATTTTTTATTTTGGCTTTCACACGATTTAAATTCAGTAGGGAGACGACTAGCCTTGGCTACGTGACGTGATTACGTAGGGACCTCTTCACTAGCTGACCACTACTACCAAGACCTGTGTCAATATCAGTTACTTTCCCCACTGGCCCTCCTCATAAACTCTATGTAAAAATAAGAGAGCAGGTCTGGAATCAGTGTGGCAGGATAGGATGATTACATTGAAGGATCACCATGCTTTTACATGATGGTCTTTCTGGGTGGGGGTGGGGGGGGAGAAATAACCAGGAGGCAACTTGATTTAATGATGATCTCTTTTATTAGAATGTCTACAGTGCGAACAGTGAAACAATTAATGAATCATGCTGCGAGAGGTACCGGATCCGGGCAAATAGGTTCCGGAACAAATAAAGTCAAATCTGAGATGTACCGGATCCTGTTCCGGCAGGATCCGACTCAAATTAAGCACTGCTCCTAGACTTTAAGGACATCGTTGTTGATGGTTCAACAGAGAAAAGTCCTGTTTGTTGTTGTTTTGCATTATCATTTAGACTCCAGTTCCCTCCATTCCTTTGTGTGTTGTGGTCTTTTGCCTAATAAGCTGGCAGAAGGGTCATGTTGGCCTGCTACAAATGAAAATACAGTCACATATTTTCTAATGTAAATAATTGTTTCCAGACAAAAGAATCAAGCCAAAGCAACGAAGCAATTCTGGAATTTGGTTTACTTTCTGAGTTGACTGGAATTGAATAGCTGGTTAATGATTGGTGAATGTGAGTTGTCAGGCCCCATTAGTGTCACTAATGAAAGCAGAAATGAAGAAGAGGGGGAGAGGGATTTGAACAAAAGCTCAAACGGATTCTTGAGCAAACACACACACACACAAAGAAGGGAGTTATTTAACACGTGTGACAATAAAGATGAAATACTGAAGGAATAACCACTTTTTGTTCACCAGATGGATTTAGCTAATAAGCTGCTCACTAACTCAACACATGTACTCAGAGACTTTCAGAGACATGCTGCCACTCGGGGGGGGACAAATATAATAATTGGAGCGCAACACAGAGTAAAGGAACACCTGAAAGGGAGCAGTCCTCCAAGGCATTGTGGAGAGAATGAACATTACCTTGGAGGAAGACAGCGGCATAAGACACAACATGGATGGTAACACCACCATACTATAGATCCTGATGGATGGTAACACCACCATACTATAGATCCTGATGGATGGTAACACCACCAGACTATAGATCCTGATGGATGGTAACACCACCATACTATAGATCCTGATGGATGGTAACACCACCATACTATAGATCCTGATGGATGGTAACACCACCATACTATAGATCCTGATGGATGGTAACACCACCATACTATAGATCCTGATGGATGGTAACACCACCATACTATAGATCCTGATGGACGGTAACACCACCATACTATAGATCCTGATGGATGGTAACACCACCATACTATAGATCCTGATGGATGGTAACACCACCATACTATAGATCCTGATGGATGGTAACACCACCATACTATAGATCCTGATGGATGGTAACACCACCATACTATAGATCCTGATGGACGGTAACACCACCATAATATGTCTCCTGATGGATGGTAACACCACCATACTATAGATCCTGATGGATGGTAACACCACCATACTATAGATCCTGATGGATGGTAACACCACCATACTATAGATCATGATGGATGGTAACACCACCATACTATAGATCCTGATGGATGGTAACACCACCATACTATAGATCCTGATGGATGGTAACACCACCATACTATAGATCCTGATGGATGGTAACACCACCATACTATAGATCCTGATGGATGGTAACACCACCATACTATAGATCCTGATGGATGGTAACACCACCATACTATAGATCCTGATGGACGGTAACACCACCATACTATAGATCCTGATGGATGGTAACACCACCATACTATAGATCCTGATGGATGGTAACACCACCATACTATAGATCCTGATGGATGGTAACACCACCATACTATAGATCCTGATGGATGGTAACACCACCATACTATAGATCCTGATGGATGGTAACACCACCATACTATAGATCCTGATGGATGGTAACACCACCATACTATGTCTCCTGATGCTTCCTCATCTCCTTGGGGAAGACAGTTCACTATTTGCCAGTGGTGGAAAAAGCACCCAATTTTCATACTTGAGTAAAAGTACAGATACCTTAGTAGAAAATGACTCAAGTAAAGGTGAAAGTCACCCAGTAAAATATTGCTTGAGTAAAAGTCTAAAAGTATTTGGTTTAAGATATACTTAAGTATCAAAAGTAAATACATTTTTTAAAGCATACTTAAGTATTAAAAGTAAAAGTAAAAGTATAAATAATTTCAAATTGATCATATTAACCAAACCAGTCAGCACAATTTTTTAGTGTTTTTATTTACGGATATCCAGGGGCCCACTCCAACACTCAGACATAATTTACAAACGAAGCATGTGTGTTTAATGAGTCCTTCAGATCAGAGGCAGTAGGGATGACCAAGGATGTTCTCTTGATAAATGCATGCATTGGACCATTTTCCAATCCTGCTAAGCATTCAAAATATAACGTGTACTTTTGGGTGTCAGGGAAAATGTATGAAGTAAAAAATACATTCTTTTCTTTAGGAATGTAGTGAAGTAAACGTAAAAGTTCTCAAAAATATGAATAGTAAAGTACAGATACCCCAAAAACCTACTTAAGTAGTACACTCAAGTCCATTCCTCAACACTACGTTGCTAGTATTGTCTCAGTCCATTCCTCATCACTATGTTGCTAGTATTGTCTCAGTCTGTTCCGCAACACGTTTCTACTTGGTGGTGGAAAATAAAGCAGTACTTCATGAGTTTGAGGATGCTATTGCAGCATTATCATTTTGATAGGACACATCCTGGCTACAGTACCCAAATAAATGTGACTATACTTAAAGACTGAATAGGCCAGACACAGAAAACACCAAGATACCCTCCAAGCTCATCTGTCACGTTCGTTGAGTACTGGATTGGACCAAGGTGCAGCTAAGTATGATCCCCAATCAGAGACCTCCAAGCTCATCACCCTTATGAATACGATGTAGAAATGCCTAAAAGAAAAACATTAGAAATAAATAAAACAAATTCTTAATTTGGGAAAATACTTTTTTCGTTTGTTATTTTTAAATATAATTTTGAGTATTAAAGTTAGGCAAGCTGGAGGCATTTCATTTATGTTTAGAAATACTGTGAATAGAGGTTAATTAAACTTTGTGTCATTCCTGATTTAATTTAGTATGGCATGTCTACTATCGTGTTGAAGTTGCTACTGTACTTTGAGTTGTTTATGCAAACATGATATAGATGATGTAATGTACCAATAATTCTATAGATGATGTAATGTACCAATAATTCTATAGATTATGTAATGTACCAATAATGTATAGATGATGGAATGTACCAATAATGTATAGATTATGTAATGTATATATGATGTAATGTACCAATAATGTATACAGTGTATTCAGAAAGTATTCAGACCCCTTCCCCTTTTCCACATGTTGTTACGTTACAGCCTTATTCTAAAATGGATTCAATTAATTGTTTCCCTCATCAATCTACTCACAATACACCATAAAGACGAAGTGAAAACTGGTTTTTAGAAATGTTTGCTAATTTATTGAAAACAAAAAACTGAAATACCTTATTTGCAAAGTATTCAGACCCTTTGCTATGAGACTCGCAATTAAGTTTAGGTGCATCCTGTGTCCATTGATCTTCCTTGAGATGTTTCTACAACTTGATTGGAGTCCACCTGTGGTAAATTAAATTGATTGGACATGATTTGGAAAGGCACACACCTGTCTATATAAGGTCCCACAGTTGACAGTGCATGTCAGAGCAAAAACAAAGCCATGAGGGTGAAGGAATTGTCCGTAGAGCTCAGAGACAGGATTGTGTCAAGGAACAGATCTGGGGAAGGGTACCAAAACATTTCTGCAGCATTGAAAGTCCCCAAGAACACAGTGGCCTCCATCATTCTGACATGGAAGAAGTTTGGAACCATCAAGACTCTTCCTAGAGCTGGCCGCCAAACTGAGCAATCAGGGGAGAAGGGCCTTGGTCAGGGAGGTGACCAAGAACCCGATGGTCACTCTGACAGAGCTCCAGAGTTCCTCTGTGGAGATGGGAGAACCTTCCAGAAGGACAACCATCTCTGCAGCACTCCACCAATCAGGCCTTTATGGTAGAGTGGCCAGACGGAAGCCACTCCTCAGTAAAAGGCACATGACAGCCCGCTTGGAGTTCGCCAAAGGGCACCTAAAGAACTCTCAGACCATGAGAACAAGATTCTCTGGTCTGATGAAACCAAGATTGAACACTTGAGTCTGGAGGAAACCTGGCACCATCCCTACGGCGAAGCAAGGTGGCAGCATCATGATGTGGGGATGTTTTTCAGTGGCAGGGACTGGGAGACTAGTCAGGATCGCGGGAAAGATGAACGGAGCAAAGTAGAGAGAGATCCTTGATAAAAAACTCTGCTCCAGAGTGCTCAGGACCTCAGACTGGGGCGAAGGTTCACCTTCCAACAGGACAATGACCCTAAGCACACAGCCAAGACATTGCAGGAGTGGCTGTGGGACAAGTCTCTGAATGGCCTTGAGTGGCCCAGCCAGAGCCCGGACTTGAACCCGATCGAACATCTCTGGAGAGACCTGAAAATAGCTGTGCAGCGACACTCCCCATCCAACCTGACAGGGTTGTAATCGCTGCCAAAGGTGCTTCAACAAAGTAATGAGTAAAGGGTCTGAATACTTACGAAAATATGTTATTTCAGTTGATGATTTTTGTAAATTTGCAAAAATGTATCAAAACCTGTTTTTGCTTTGTCATTATGGGATACTGTGTGTAGATTGATGAGGGGGAAAAACAATTTAATCCATTTTAGAATACGGATGTAACGTAATAAAATGTGGACAAAATCAAGGGGTTTGAATACTTTACGAATGCACTGCATGTCAAACCACTGTAGCCTACCATGGGCTGGTGTTTACCACTGTAGCCTACCATGGGCTGGTGTTTACCACTGTAGCCTACCATGGGGCTGGTGTTTACCACGGTAGCCTACCATGGGGCTGGTGTTTACCACTGTAGCCTACCATGGGGCTGGTGTTTACCACGGTAGCCTACCATGGGGCTGGTGTTTACCACTGTAGCCTACCATGGGGCTGGTGTTTACCAATGTAGCCTACCATGAGGGGGTGTTTACCACTGTAGCCTACCATGGGGCTGGTGTTTACCACGGTAGCCTACCATGGGGCTGGTGTTTACCACTGTAGCCTACCATGGGGCTGGTGTTTACCAATGTAGCCTACCATGAGGGGGTGTTTACCACTGTAGCCTACCATGGGGCTGATGTTTACCACTGTAGCCTACCATGGGGCTGGTGTTTACCACTGTAGCCTACCATGAGGTGTTGATTACCACTGTAGCCTACCATGAGGGGGTGTTTACCACTGTAGCCTACCATGGGGCTGGTGTTTACCACTGTAGCCTACCATGAGGTGTTGATTACCACTGTAGCCTACCATGAGGGGGTGTTTACCACTGTAGCCTACCATGGGGCTGATGTTTACCAATGCAGCCTACCATGAGGGGGTGTTTACCACTGTAACCTACCATGATGTGGTGTTTACCACCGTAGCCTACCATGGGGTGGTGTTTACCACTGTAGACTACCATGAGGTTGTGTTTACCCCTGTAGCCTACCATGGGTGGTGTTTACCACTGTAGCCTACCATGAGGTGGTGTTTACCACTGTAGCCTACCATGAGGTGGTGTTTACCACTGTAGCCTACCATGAGGTGGTGTTTACCACTGTAGCCTACCATGGGGCTGGTGTTTACCACTGTAGTCTACCATGGGGCTGGTGTTTACCCCTGTAGCCTACCATGGGGCTGGTGTTTACCACTGTAGCCTACCATGGGGCTGGTGTTTACCACTGTATCCTACCATGGGGCTGGTGTTTACCACTGTAGCCTACCATGGGGCTGGTGTTTACCACTCTAGCATACCATGATGCTGATGTTTACCACTGTAGCCTACCATGAGGAAGTGTTTACCACTGTAACCTACCATGAGGTGGTGTTTACCACTGTAGCCTACCATGAGGTGGTGTTTACCACTGTAGCCTACCATGAGGTGGTGTTTACCACTGTAGCCTACCATGGGGTGGTGTTTACCACTGTAGCCTACCATGAGGTGGGGTTTACCACTGTAGCCTACCATGGGGCTGGTGTTTACCACTGTAACCTACCATGGGGCTGCTGTTTACCACTGTAGCCTACCATGGGGCTGGTGTTTACCAATGTAGCCTACCATGGGGCTGGTGTTTACCACTGTAGCCTACCATGAGGGGGTGTTTACCACTGTAGCCTACCATGGGGCTGATGTTTACCAATGCAGCCTACCATGAGGGGGTGTTTACCACTGTAACCTACCATGAGGTGGTGTTTACCACCGTAGCCTACCATGGGGTGGTGTTTACCACTGTAGCCTACCATGAGGTGGGGTTTACCACTGTAGCCTACCATGGCGTGGTGTTTACCACTGTAGCCTACCATGGGGCTGGTGTTTACCACGGTAGCCTACCATGGGGCTGGTGTTTACCACTGTAGCCTACCATGGGGCTGGTGTTTACCACTGTAGCCTACCATGGGGCTGGTGTTTACCACTGTAGCCTACCATGAGGTGTTGATTACCACTGTAGCCTACCATGAGGGGGTGTTTACCACTGTAGCCTACCATGGGGCTGATGTTTACCAATGCAGCCTACCATGAGGGGGTGTTTACCACTGTAACCTACCATGAGGTGGTGTTTACCACCGTAGCCTACCATGGGGCTGGTGTTTACCAATGTAGCCTACCATGAGGGGGTGTTTACCACTGTAGCCTACCATGGGGCTGGTGTTTACCACGGTAGCCTACCATGGGGCTGGTGTTTACCACTGTAGCCTACCATGGGGCTGGTGTTTACCAATGTAGCCTACCATGAGGGGGTGTTTACCACTGTAGCCTACCATGGGGCTGATGTTTACCACTGTAGCCTACCATGGGGCTGGTGTTTACCACTGTAGCCTACCATGAGGTGTTGATTACCACTGTAGCCTACCATGAGGGGTGTTTACCACTGTAGCCTACCATGGGGCTGGTGTTTACCACTGTAGCCTACCATGAGGTGTTGATTACCACTGTAGCCTACCATGAGGGGGTGTTTACCACTGTAGCCTACCATGGGGCTGATGTTTACCAATGCAGCCTACCATGAGGGGGTGTTTACCACTGTAACCTACCATGATGTGGTGTTTACCACCGTAGCCTACCATGGGGTGGTGTTTACCACTGTAGACTACCATGAGGTTGTGTTTACCCCTGTAGCCTACCATGAGGTGGTGTTTACCACTGTAGCCTACCATGAGGTGGTGTTTACCACTGTAGCCTACCATGAGGTGGTGTTTACCACTGTAGCCTACCATGAGGTGGTGTTTACCACTGTAGCCTACCATGGGGCTGGTGTTTACCACTGTAGCCTACCATGGGGCTGGTGTTTACCAATGTAGCCTACCATGGGGCTGGTGTTTACCACTGTAGCCTACCATGAGGGGGTGTTTACCACTGTAGCCTACCATGGGGCTGATGTTTACCAATGCAGCCTACCATGAGGGGGTGTTTACCACTGTAACCTACCATGAGGTGGTGTTTACCACCGTAGCCTACCATGGGGTGGTGTTTACCACTGTAGCCTACCATGAGGTGGGGTTTACCACTGTAGCCTACCATGGCGTGGTGTTTACCACTGTAGCCTACCATGGGGCTGGTGTTTACCACGGTAGCCTACCATGGGGCTGGTGTTTACCACTGTAGCCTACCATGGGGCTGATGTTTACCAATGCAGCCTACCATGAGGGGGTGTTTACCACTGTAACCTACCATGAGGTGGTGTTTACCACCGTAGCCTACCATGGGGTGGTGTTTACCACTGTAGCCTACCATGAGGTGGGGTTTACCACTGTAGCCTACCATGGCGTGGTGTTTACCACTGTAGCCTACCATGGGGCTGGTGTTTACCACTGTAGCCTACCATGGGGCTGGTGTTTACCACTGTAGCCTACCATGGGGCTGGTGTTTACCACTGTAGCCTACCATGGGGCTGGTGTTTACCACTGTAGCCTACCATGAGGTGTTGATTACCACTGTAGCCTACCATGAGGGGGTGTTTACCACTGTAGCCTACCATGGGGCTGATGTTTACCAATGCAGCCTACCATGAGGGGGTGTTTACCACTGTAACCTACCATGAGGTGGTGTTTACCACCGTAGCCTACCATGGGGTGGTGTTTACCACTGTAGACTACCATGAGGTTGTGTTTACCCCTGTAGCCTACCATGAGGTGGTGTTTACCACTGTAGCCTACCATGAGGTGGTGTTTACCACTGTAGCCTACCATGAGGTGGTGTTTACCACTGTAGCCTACCATGAGGTGGTGTTTACCACTGTAGCCTACCATGGGGCTGGTGTTTACCATTGTAGTCTACCATGGGGCTGGTGTTTACCCCTGTAGCCTACCATGGGGCTGGTGTTTACCACTGTAGCCTACCATGGGGCTGGTGTTTACCACTGTAGCCTACCATGGGGCTGGTGTTTACCACTGTAGCCTACCATGGGGTGGTGTTTACCACTGTAGCCTACCATGAGGTGGTGTTTACCACTGTAGCCTACCATGAGGAAGTGTTTACCACTGTAACCTACCATGAGGTGGTGTTTACCACTGTAGCCTACCATGAGGTGGTGTTTACCACTGTAGCCTACCATGAGGTGGTGTTTACCACTGTAGCCTACCATGGGGTGGTGTTTACCACTGTAGCCTACCATGAGGTGGGGTTTACCACTGTAGCCTACCATGGGGCTGGTGTTTACCACTGTAACCTACCATGGGGCTGCTGTTTACCACTGTAGCCTACCATGGGGCTGGTGTTTACCAATGTAGCCTACCATGGGGCTGGTGTTTACCACTGTAGCCTACCATGAGGTGGTGATTACCAATGTAGCCTACCATGGGGCTGGTGTTTACCACTGTAGCCTACCATGAGGTGGTGATTACCACTGTAGCCTACCATGGGGTGATGTTTACCACTGTAGCCTACCATGAGGTGGTGATTACCACTGTAGCCTACCATGGGGTGATGTTTACCACTGTAGCCTACCATGAGGTGGTGATTACCAATGCAGCCTACCATGAGGGGGTGTTTACCACTGTAACCTACCATGAGGTGGTGTTTACCACCGTAGCCTACCATGGGGTGGTGTTTACCACTGTAGACTACCATGAGGTTGTGTTTACCCCTGTAGCCTATCATGAGGTGGTGTTTACCACTGTAGCCTACCATGAGGTGGTGTTTACCACTGTAGCCTACCATGAGGTGGTGTTTACCACTGTAGCCTACCATGGGGCTGGTGTTTACCACTGTAGCCTACCATGAGGTGGGGTTTACCACTGTAGCCTACCATTGGGCTGGTGTTTACCACTGTAGCCTACCATGGGGCTGGTGTTTACCACTGTAGCCTACCATGGGGCTGGTGTTTACCACTGTAACCTACCATGGGGCTGCTGTTTACCACTGTAGCCAACCATGGGGCTGGTGTTTACCACTGTAGCCTACCATGGGCTGGTGTTTACCACTGTAGCCTACCATGAGGTGTGGTTTACCACTGTAGCCTACCATAGGGCTGGTGTTTACCACTGTAGCCTACCATGGGGCTGGTGTTTACCACTGTAGCCTACCATGAGGTGTTGATTACCACTGTAGCCTACCATGAGGGGGTGTTTACCACTGTAGCCTACCATGGGGCTGGTGTTTACCAATGCAGCCTACCATGAGGGGGTGTTTACCACTGTAACCTACCATGAGGTGGTGTTTACCACCGTAGCCTACCATGGGGTGGTGTTTACCACTGTAGACTACCATGAGGTTGTGTTTACCCCTGTAGCCTACCATGAGGTGGTGTTTACCACTGTAGCCTACCATTGGGCTGGTGTTTACCACTGTATCTTACCATGGGGCTGGTGTTTACCACTGTAGCCTACCATGGGGTGGTCTTTACCACTGTAGCCTACCATGGGGTGGTGTTTACCACTGTAGCCTACCATGGGGCTGGTGTTTACCACTGTAGCCTACCATGAGGAAGTGTTTACCACTGTAACCTACCATGAGGTGGTGTTTACCACTGTAGCCTACCATGAGGTGGGGTTTACCACTGTAGCCTACCATGGGGCTGGTGTTTACCACTGTAGCCTACCATGGGGCTGGTGTTTACCACTGTAGCCTACCATGAGGTGGGGTTTACCACTGTAGCCTACCATGAGTTGGGGTTTACCACTGTAGCCTACCATGGGGCTGGTGTTTACCACTGTAGCCTACCATGAGGTGGGGTTTACCACTGTAGCCTACCATGAGGTGGTGTTTACCAATGTAGCCTACCATGGGGCTGGTGTTTACCACCGTAGCCTACCATGGGGTGGTGTTTACCACTGTAGCCTACCATGAGGTGGTGTTTACCACTGTAGCCTACCATGAGGTGGTGTTTACCACTGTAGCCTACCATGAGGTGGTGTTTACCACTGTAGCCTACCATGGGGCTGGTGTTTACCACTGTAGCCTACCATGAGGTGGGGTTTACCACTGTAGCCTACCATTGGGCTGGTGTTTACCACTGTAGCCTACCATGGGGCTGGTGTTTACCACTGTAGCCTACCATGAGGGGGTGTTTACCACTGTAACCTACCATGAGGTGGTGTTTACCACCGTAGCCTACCATGGGGTGGTGTTTACCACTGTAGACTACCATGAGGTTGTGTTTACCCCTGTAGCCTACCATGAGGTGGTGTTTACCACTGTAGCCTACCATGAGGTGGTGTTTACCACTGTAGCCTACCATGAGGTGGTGTTTACCACTGTAGCCTACCATGAGGTGGTGTTTACCACTGTAGCCTACCATGGGGCTGGTGTTTACCACTGTAGTCTACCATGGGGCTGGTGTTTACCCCTGTAGCCTACCATGGGGCTGGTGTTTACCACTGTAGCCTACCATGGGGCTGGTGTTTACCACTGTAGCCTACCATGAGGTGGGGTTTACCACTGTAGCCTACCATGAGGTGGTGTTTACCACTGTAGCCTACCATGAGGTGGTGTATACCACTGTAGCCTACCATGAGGTGGTGTTTACCACTGTAGCCTACCATGGGGTGGTGTTTACCACTGTAGCCTACCATGGGGTGGTGTTTACCACTGTAGCCTACCATGGGGCTGGTGTTTACCACTGTAGCCTACCATGGGGTGGTGTTTACCACTGTAGCCTACCATGGGGTGGTGTTTACCACTGAAGCCTACCATGGGGTGGTGTTTACCACTGTAGCCTACCATGGGGCTGCTGTTTACCACTGTAGCCTACCATGAGGTGTTGATTACCACTGTAGCCTACCATGAGGTGTTGATTACCACTGTAGCCTACCATGAGGGGGTGTTTACCACTGTAGCCTACCATGGGGCTGGTGTTTACCAATGCAGCCTACCATGAGGGGGTGTTTACCACTGTAACCTACCATGAGGTGGTGTTTACCACCGTAGCCTACCATGGGGGTGGTGTTTACCACTGTAGACTACCATGAGGTTGTGTTTACCCCTGTAGCCTACCATGAGGTGGTGTTTACCACTGTAGCCTACCATGGGGCTTGTGTTTACCACTGTAGCCTACCATGAGGTGGGGTTTACCACTGTAGCCTACCATGAGGTGGTGCTTACCACTGTAACCTACCATGGGGCTGGTGTTTACCACTGTAGCCTACCATGGGGCTGGTGTTTACCACTCTAGCCTACCATGAGGTGGTGTTTACCACTGTAGCCTACCATGGGGCTGGTGTTTACCACTGTAGTCTACCATGGGGCTGGTGTTTACCACTGAAGCCTACCATGGGGTGGTGTTTACCACTGTAGCCTACCATGGGGCTGCTGTTTACCACTGTAGCCTACCATGAGGTGTTGATTACCACTGTAGCCTACCATGAGGTGTTGATTACCACTGTAGCCTACCATGAGGGGGTGTTTACCACTGTAGCCTACCATGGGGCTGGTGTTTACCAATGCAGCCTACCATGAGGGGGTGTTTACCACTGTAACCTACCATGAGGTGGTGTTTACCACCGTAGCCTACCATGGGGTGGTGTTTACCACTGTAGACTACCATGAGGTTGTGTTTACCCCTGTAGCCTACCATGAGGTGGTGTTTACCACTGTAGCCTACCATGGGGCTTGTGTTTACCACTGTAGCCTACCATGAGGTGGGGTTTACCACTGTAGCCTACCATGAGGTGGTGCTTACCACTGTAACCTACCATGGGGCTGGTGTTTACCACTGTAGCCTACCATGGGGCTGGTGTTTACCACTCTAGCCTACCATGAGGTGGTGTTTACCACTGTAGCCTACCATGGGGCTGGTGTTTACCACTGTAGTCTACCATGGGGCTGGTGTTTACCCCTGTAGCCTACCATGGGGCTGGTGTTTACCACTGTAGCCTACCATGGGGCTGGTGTTTACCACTGTAGCCTACCATGGGGCTGGTGTTTACCACTGTAGCCTACCATGGGGTGGTGTTTACCACTGTAGCCTACCATGAGGTGGTGTTTACCACTGTAGCCTACCATGAGGAAGTGTTTACCACTGTAACCTACCATGAGGTGGTGTTTACCACTGTAGCCTACCATGAGGTGGTGTTTACCACTGTAGCCTACCATGAGGTGGTGTTTACCACTGTAGCCTACCATGGGGTGGTGTTTACCACTGTAGCCTACCATGAGGTGGGGTTTACCACTGTAGCCTACCATGGGGCTGGTGTTTACCACTGTAACCTACCATGGGGCTGCTGTTTACCACTGTAGCCTACCATGGGGCTGGTGTTTACCAATGTAGCCTACCATGGGGCTGGTGTTTACCACTGTAGCCTACCATGTGGCTGATGTTTACCAATGCAGCCTACCATGAGGGGGTGTTTACCACTGTAACCTACCATGAGGTGGTGTTTACCACCGTAGCCTACCATGGGGTGGTGTTTACCACTGTAGCCTACCATGAGGTGGGGTTTACCACTGTAGCCTACCATGGCGTGGTGTTTACCACTGTAGTCTACCATGGGGCTGGTGTTTACCACGGTAGCCTACCATGGGGCTGGTGTTTACCACTGTAGCCTACCATGGGGCTGGTGTTTACCACTGTAGCCTACCATGGGGCTGGTGTTTACCACTGTAGCCTACCATGGGGCTGGTGTTTACCACTGTAGCCTACCATGGGGCTGGTGTTTACCACTGTAGCCTACCATGAGGTGTTGATTACCACTGTAGCCTACCATGAGGGGGTGTTTACCACTGTAGCCTACCATGGGGCTGATGTTTACCAATGCAGCCTACCATGAGGGGGTGTTTACCACTGTAACCTACCATGAGGTGGTGTTTACCACCGTAGCCTACCATGGGGTGGTGTTTACCACTGTAGACTACCATGAGGTTGTGTTTACCCCTGTAGCCTACCATGAGGTGGTGTTTACCACTGTAGCCTACCATGAGGTGGTGTTTACCACTGTAGCCTACCATGAGGTGGTGTTTACCACTGTAGCCTACCATGAGGTGGTGTTTACCACTGTAGACTACCATGGGGCTGGTGTTTACCACTGTAGTCTACCATGGGGCTGGTGTTTACCCCTGTAGCCTACCATGGGGCTGGTGTTTACCACTGTAGCCTACCATGGGGCTGGTGTTTACCACTGTAGCCTACCATGGGGCTGGTGTTTACCACTGTAGCCTACCATGGGGTGGTGTTTACCACTGTAGCCTACCATGAGGTGGTGTTTACCACTGTAGCCTACCATGAGGAAGTGTTTACCACTGTAACCTACCATGAGGTGGTGTTTACCACTGTAGCCTACCATGAGGTGGTGTTTACCACTGTAGCCTACCATGAGGTGGTGTTTACCACTGTAGCCTACCATGGGGTGGTGTTTACCACTGTAGCCTACCATGAGGTGGGGTTTACCACTGTAGCCTACCATGGGGCTGGTGTTTACCACTGTAACCTACCATGGGGCTGTTGTTTACCACTGTAGCCTACCATGGGGCTGGTGTTTACCAATGTAGCCTACCATGGGGCTGGTGTTTACCACTGTAGCCTACCATGAGGTGGTGATTACCAATGTAGCCTACCATGGGGCTGGTGTTTACCACTGTAGCCTACCATGAGGTGGTGATTACCACTGTAGCCTACCATGGGGTGATGTTTACCACTGTAGCCTACCATGAGGTGGTGATTACCACTGTAGCCTACCATGGGGTGATGTTTACCACTGTAGCCTACCATGAGGTGGTGATTACCAATGCAGCCTACCATGAGGGGGTGTTTACCACTGTAGCCTACCATGAGGTGTGGTTTACCACTGTAGCCTACCATGGGGCTGGTGTTTACCACTGTAGCCTACCATGAGGTGTTGATTACCACTGTAGCCTACCATGAGGGGGTGTTTACCACTGTAGCCTACCATGGGGCTGGTGTTTACCAATGCAGCCTACCATGAGGGGGTGTTTACCACTGTAACCTACCATGAGGTGGTGTTTACCACCGTAGCCTACCATGGGGTGGTGTTTACCACTGTAGACTACCATGAGGTTGTGTTTACCCCTGTAGCCTACCATTGGGCTGGTGTTTACCACTGTATCTTACCATGGGGCTGGTGTTTACCACTGTAGCCTACCATGGGGTGGTCTTTACCACTGTAGCCTACCATGGGGTGGTGTTTACCACTGTATCTTACCATGGGGCTGGTGTTTACCACTGTATCTTACCATGGGGCTGGTGTTTACCACTGTAGCCTACCATGGGGTGGTCTTTACCACTGTAGCCTACCATGGGGCTGGTGTTTACCACTGTAGCCAACCATGGGGCTGGTGTTTACCACTGTAGCCTACCATGGGCTGGTGTTTACCACTGTAGCCTACCATGAGGTGTGGTTTACCACTGTAGCCTACCATAGGGCTAGTGTTTACCACTGTAGCCTACCATGGGGCTGGTGTTTACCACTGTAGCCTACCATTGGGCTGGTGTTTACCACTGTAGCCTACCATGGGGCTGGTGTTTACCACTGTAGCCTACCATGGGGCTGGTGTTTACCACTGTAACCTACCATGGGGCTGCTGTTTACCACTGTAGCCAACCATGGGGCTGGTGTTTACCACTGTAGCCTACCATGGGCTGGTGTTTACCACTGTAGCCTACCATGAGGTGTGGTTTACCACTGTAGCCTACCAGAGGGCTGGTGTTTACCACTGTAGCCTACCATGGGGCTGGTGTTTACCACTGTAGCCTACCATGAGGTGTTGATTACCACTGTAGCCTACCATGAGGTGGTGTTTACCACTGTAGCCTACCATGAGGTGGTGTTTACCACTGTAGCCTACCATGGGGCTGGTGTTTACCACTGTAGTCTACCATGGGGCTGGTGTTTACCCCTGTAGCCTACCATGGGGCTGGTGTTTACCACTGTAGCCTACCATGGGGCTGGTGTTTACCACTGTAGCCTACCATGGGGCTGGTGTTTACCACTGTAGCCTACCATGGGCTGGTGTTTACCACTGTAGCCTACCATGGGGCTGGTGTTTACCACTGTAGCCTACCATGGGGCTGGTGTTTACCACTGTAGCCTACCATGGGGCTGGTGTTTACCACTGTAACCTACCATGGGGCTGCTGTTTACCACTGTAGCCTACCATGGGGTGGTGTTTACCACTGTAGCCTACCATGAGGTGGTGTTTACCACTGTAGCCTACCATGAGGAAGTGTTTACCACTGTAACCTACCATGAGGTGTGGTTTACCACTGTAGCCTACCATAGGGCTGGTGTTTACCACTGTAGCCTACCATGACGTGGTGTTTACCACTGTAGCCTACCATGAGGTGGTGTTTACCACTGTAGCCTACCATTGGGCTGGTGTTTACCACTGTATCTTACCATGGGGCTGGTGTTTACCACTGTAGCCTACCATGGGGTGGTCTTTACCACTGTAGCCTACCATGGGGTGGTGTTTACCACTGTAGCCTACCATGGGGCTGGTGTTTACCACTGTAGCCTACCATGAGGAAGTGTTTACCACTGTAACCTACCATGAGGTGGTGTTTACCACTGTAGCCTACCATGGGGCTGGTGTTTACCACTGTAGCCTACCATGAGGTGGGGTTTACCACTGTAGCCTACCATGAGGTGGGGTTTACCACTGTAGCCTACCATGAGGTGGTGTTTACCAATGTAGCCTACCATGGGGCTGGTGTTTACCACTGTAGCCTACCATTGGGCTGGTGTTTACCAATGTATCCTACCATGGGGCTGGTGTTTACCACTGTAGCCAACCATGGGGCTGGTGTTTACCACTGTAGCCTACCATGGGCTGGTGTTTACCACTGTAGCCTACCATGGGGCTGGTGTTTACCACTGTAGCCTACCATTGGGCTGGTGTTTACCACTGTAGCCTACCATGAGGTGTGGTTTACCACTGTAGCCTACCAGAGGGCTGGTGTTTACCACTGTAGCCTACCATGGGGCTGGTGTTTACCACTGTAGCCTACCATGAGGTGTTGATTACCACTGTAGCCTACCATGAGGGGGTGTTTACCACTGTAGCCTACCATGGGGCTGGTGTTTACCAATGCAGCCTACCATGGGGCTGGTGTTTACCACTGTAGCCTACCATGGGGCTGGTGTTTACCACTCCAGCCTACCATTGGGCTGGTGTTTACCACTGTATCCTACCATGGGGCTGGTGTTTACCACTGTAGCCTACCATGGGGTGGTCTTTACCACTGTAGCCTACCATGGGGTGGTGTTTACCACTGTAGCCTACCATGGGGCAGGTGTTTACCAATGTAGTCTACCATGGGGCTGGTGTTTACACCTGTAGCATACCATGGGGCTGGTGTTTACCACTGTAGCCTACCATGGGGCTGGTGTTTACCACTGTAGCCTACCATGAGGTGTGGTTTTCCACTGTAGCCTACCATGAGGTGGTGTTTACCACTGTAGCCTACCATGAGGTGGTGTATACCACTGTAGCCTACCATGAGGTGGTGTTTACCACTGTAGCCTACCATGGGGTGGTGTTTACCACTGTAGCCTACCATGGGGTGGTGTTTACCACTGTAGCCTACCATGGGGCTGGTGTTTACCACTGTAGCCTACCATGAGGTGTTGATTACCACTGTAGCCTACCATGAGGGGGTGTTTACCACTGTAGCCTACCATGGGGCTGGTGTTTACCAATGCAGCCTACCATGGGGCTGGTGTTTACCACTGTAGCCTACCATGGGGCTGGTGTTTACCACTCTAGCCTACCATTGGGCTGGTGTTTACCACTGTATCCTACCATGGGGCTGGTGTTTACCACTGTAGCCTACCATGGGGTGGTCTTTACCACTGTAGCCTACCATGAGGTGGGGTTTACCACTGTAGCCTACCATGGGGCTGGTGTTTACCACTGTAGCCTACCATGGGGCTGGTGTTTACCACTGTAGCCTACCATGAGGTGGGGTTTACCACTGTAGCCTACCATGAGTTGGGGTTTACCACTGTAGCCTACCATGGGGCTGGTGTTTACCACTGTAGCCTACCATGAGGTGGGGTTTACCACTGTAGCCTACCATGAGGTGGGGTTTACCAATGTAGCCTACCATGGGGCTGGTGTTTACCACTGTAGCCTACCATGAGGTGGGGTTTACCACTGTAGCCTACCATAGGGCTGGTGTTTACCACTGTAGCCTACCATGGGGCTGGTGTTTACCACTGTAGCCTACCATGAGGTGTTGATTACCACTGTAGCCTACCATAGGGCTGGTGTTTACCACTGTAGCCTACCATGGGGCTGGTGTTTACCACTGTAGCCTACCATGAGGTGTTGATTACCACTGTAGCCTACCATGAGGGGGTGTTTACCACTGTAGCCTACCATGGGGCTGGTGTTTACCAATGCAGCCTACCATGAGGGGGTGTTTACCACTGTAACCTACCATGAGGTGGTGTTTACCACCGTAGCCTACCATGGGGTGGTGTTTACCACTGTAGACTACCATGAGGTTGTGTTTACCCCTGTAGCCTACCATGAGGTGGTGTTTACCACTGTAGCCTACCATGAGGTGGTGTTTACCACCGTAGCCTACCATGGGGTGGTGTTTACCACTGTAGACTACCATGAGGTTGTGTTTACCCCTGTAGCCTACCATGAGGTGGTGTTTACCACTGTAGCCTACCATGAGGTGGTGTTTACCACTGTAGCCTACCATGAGGTGGTGTTTACCACTGTAGCCTACCATGACGTGGTGTTTATCACTGTAGCCTACCATGGGGCTGGTGTTTACCACTGTAGTCTACCATGGGGCTGGTGTTTACCCCTGTAGCCTACCATGGGGCTGGTGTTTACCACTGTAGCCTACCATGGGGCTGGTGTTTACCACTGTAGCCTACCATGAGGGGGTGTTTACCACTGTAACCTACCATGAGGTGGTGTTTACCACCGTAGCCTACCATGGGGTGGTGTTTACCACTGTAGACTACCATGAGGTTGTGTTTACCCCTGTAGCCTACCATGAGGTGGTGTTTACCACTGTAGCCTACCATGAGGCTGGTGTTTACCACTGTAGCCTACCATGAGGTGGTGTTTACCACTGTAGCCTACCATGACGGGGTGTTTACCACTGTAGCCTACCATGGGGCTGGTGTTTACCAATGTAGTCTACCATGGGGCTGGTGTTTACCCCTGTAGCCTACCATGGGGCTGGTGTTTACCACTGTAGCCTACCATGGGGCTGGTGTTTACCACTGTAGACTACCATGAGGTGGGGTTTACCACTGTAGCCTACCATGAGGTGGTGTTTACCACTGTAGCCTACCATGAGGTGGTGTATACCACTGTAGCCTACCATGAGGTGGTGTTTACCACTGTAGCCTACCATGACGTGGTGTTTACCACTGTAGCCTACCATGGGGCTGGTGTTTACCACTGTAGCCTACCATGGGGCTGGTGTTTACCACTGTAGCCTACCATGGGGTGGTGTTTACCACTGTAGCCTACCATGGGGTGGTGTTTACCACTGAAGCCTACCATGGGGTGGTGTTTACCACTGTAGCCTACCATGGGGCTGGTGTTTACCACTGTAGCCTACCATGAGGTGGGGTTTACCACTGTAGCCTACCATTGGGCTGGTGTTTACCACTGTATCTTACCATGGGGCTGGTGTTTACCACTGTAGCCTACCATGGGGCTGGTGTTTACCACTGTAGCCTACCATGGGGTGGTGTTTACCACTGTAGCCTACCATGGGGTGGTGTTTACCACTGTAGCCTACCATGAGGTGGGGTTTACCACTGTAGCCTACCATGAGGTGGTGTTTACCACTGTAGCCTACCATGAGGTGGTGTTTACCACTGTAGCCTACCATGAGGTGGGGTTTACCACTGTAGACTACCATGGGGCTGGTGTTTACCACTGTAGCCTACCATGGGGTGGTCTTTACCACTGTAGCCTACCATGGGGTGGTGTTTACCACTGTAGCCTACCATGAGGTGGTGTTTACCACTGTAGCCTACCATGAGGTGGTGTTTACCACTGTAGCCTACCATGAGGTGGTGTTTACCACTGTAGCCTACCATGGGGTGGTGTTTACCACTGTAGCCTACCATGAGGTGGTGTTTACCACTGTAGCCTACCATGAGGAAGTGTTTACCACTGTAACCTACCATGAGGTGGTGTTTACCACTGTAGCCTACCATGAGGTGGGGTTTACCACTGTAGCCTACCATGGGGCTGGTGTTTACCACTGTAGCCTACCATGAGGTGGGGTTTACCACTGTAGCCTACCATGGGGCTGGTGTTTACCACTGTAGCCTACCATGAGGTGGGGTTTACCACTGTAGCCTACCATGAGGTGGGATTTACCCCTGTAGCCTACCATGAGGTGGTGTTTACCACTGTAGCCTACCATGAGGTGGGGTTTACCACTTTAACCTACCATGAGGTGGGGTTTACCATTGTAGCCTACCATGAGGTGGGGTTTACCACTGTAACCTACCATGAGGTGGGGTTTACCACTGTAGCCTACCATGAGGTGGGGTTTACCACTGTAGCCTACCATGAGGTGGGGTTTACCACTGTAGCCTACCATGAGGTGGGGTTTACCACTGTAGCCTACCATGAGGTGGGGTTTACCACTGTAGCCTACCATGGGGCTGGTGTTTACCACTGTATCCTACCATGGGCTGGTGTTTACCACTGTAGCCTACCATGAGGTGGGGTTTACCACTGTAGCCTACCATGGGCTGGTGTTTACCACTGTAGCCTACCATGGGGCTGCTGTTTACCACTGTAGCCTACCATGAGGTGGGGTTTACCACTGTAGCCTACCATGAGGCTGGGGTTTACCAATGTAGCCTACCATGGGGCTGGTGTTTACCACTGTAGCCTACCATGAGGTGGGGTTTACCACTGTAGCCTACCATGGGGCTGGTGTTTACCACTGTAGCCTACCATGAGGTGGGGTTTACCACTGTAGCCTACCATGAGGTGGGGTTTACCACTGTAGCCTACCATGAGGTGGGGTTTACCACTGTAGCCTACAATGGGGCTGGTGTTTACCACTGTAACCTACCATGGGGCTGCTGTTTACCACTGTAGCCTACCATGGGGCTGGTGTTTACCACTGTAGCCTACCATGGGGCTGGTGTTTACCACTGTAGCCTACCATGAGGTGGTGTTTACCACTGTAACCTACCATGAGGTGGGGTTTACCACTGTAGCCTACCATGGGGCTGGTGTTTACCACTGTAGCCTACCATGGGGCTGGTGTTTACCACTGTAGCCTACCATGAGGTGGTGTTTACCACTGTAACCTACCATGAGGTGGGGTTTACCACTGTAGTCTACCATGGGGCTGCTGTTTACCACTGTAGCCAACCATGGGGCTGGTGTTTACCACTGTAGCCTACCATGAGGTAGTGTTTACCACTGTAGCCTACCATGGGGCTGGTGTTTACCACTGTAGCCTACCATGGGGCTGGTGTTTACCACTGTAGCCTACCATGGGGGTGGTGTTTACCACTGTAGCCTACCATGGGGCTGGTGTTTACCACTGTAGCCTACCATGGGGCTGGTGTTTACCACTGTAGCCTACCATGGGGCTGGTGTTTACCACTGTAGCCTACCATGGGGCTGGTGTTTACCACTGTAGCCTACCATGGGGCTGCTGTTTACCACTGTAGCCTACCATGAGGCTGGTGTTTACCACTGTAGCCTACCATGGGGTGGTGTTTACCACTGTAGCCTACCATGGGGCTGGTGTTTACCACTGTAGCCTACCATGGGGCTGGTGTTTACCACTGTAGCCTACCATGAGGTGGTGTTTACCACTGTAGCCTACCATGGGGCTGGTGTTTACCACTGTAGCCTACCATGAGGTGGTGTTTACCACTGTAGCCTACCATGGGGATGGTGTTTACCACTGTAGCCTACCATGAGGGGGTGTTTACCACTGTAGCCTACCATGAGGTGGGATTTACCCCTGTAGCCTACCATGGGGCTGGTGTTTACCACTGTAGCCTACCATGAGGCTGGTGTTTACCACTGTAACCTACCATGGGGCTGGTGTTTACCACTGTAGCCTACCATGGGGATGGTGTTTACCACTGTAGCCTACCATGGGGCTGGTGTTTACCACTCCACCATGCCTTCAGCAGGATGGAAAAGTGTGATAGATCTGTTGGTCTTTGTTTGATCCATTTTGGACCAAGATATAGTATGTGTTGCTCTGGCACATATGTATTCATTGGTTTTGCAAAAGTCTGTTGATTGGTCAGTTATTTTGGTTTTGCAATATGTTGATGGCATTGATTAAAAGAGTAAGAATGGCAAAGTCCAACCCAAAATACTGTATAAGCTTGATTTACTCCATTGTTTGTAAACAATATAATTGTACAAAAGAAATCTGTTGGTTGAATAAATAATGATGATTATTAAATATTACATAAAATGTTAATATCAAAATCGAATGTAAACCCCTTTGGTACACTGCCTTGCATAAGTATTCATTAGGCGTTTTTCCTATTTTGTTGCATTACAACCTGTAATTTAAATTGATTTTTATTTGGATTTCATGTAATGGATATACACAAAATAGTCCAAATTGGTGAAGTGAAATGAAAAAAATTACTTGTTTCAAAAAACTATAAATAACGGAAAAGTGGTGCGTGCATACAGTTGAAGTCGGAAGTTTACATACACTTAGGTTGGAGTCGTTAAAACTTGTTTTCCAACCAATCCACACATTTCTTGTTAACAAACTATAGTTTAGTGAAGTCGGTTAGGACATCTACTTTGTGTGTGACACAAGTAATTTTTCCAACAATTGTTTTCAGACAGATTATTTCACTATAATTCACTGTATCACAACTCCAGTGGGTCAGAAGTTTACATACACTAAACAGCTTGGAAAATTCCAGAAAATTATGTCATGGCTTTAGAAGCTTCTGATAGGCTAATTGACATAATTTGAGTCAATTGTACCTGTGGATGTATTTCAAGGCCTACCTTCAAACTTAGTGCCTCTTTGCTTGACATCATGGGAAATTTTTTTTAAAATCAGCCAAGACCTCAGAAAAAAAAAGATTGACCTCCACAAGTCTGGTTCGTCCTTTGGAGCTATTTCCAAACGCCTGAAGGTACCACGTTCATCTGTACAAACAATAGTATGCAAGTATAAACACCATGGGACCACGCAGCCATTATACCGCTCAGGAAAGAGATGCTAGATGAACGTGGTACCTTCAGAGATGAACGTACTTTGGTGCCAAAAGTGCAAATCAATCCCAGAACAACAGCAAAGGACTTTGTGAAGATGCTGGAGGAAACAGGTACAAAAGTATCTATATCCACAGTTAAACGAGTCCTATATCGACATAACCTGAAAGGCCGCTCAGCAAGGAAGAAGCCTCTGCTCCAAAACTGCCATAAAAAAGCCAGACTACGGTTTGCAACTGCACATGGGGACAAAGATCGTACTTTTTGGAGAAATGTCCTCTGGTCTGATGAAACAAAAATAGAACTGTTTGGCCATAATGACCATCGTTATGTTTGGAGGAAAAGGGGGGGCTTGCAAGTCGAAGAACACCATCCCAACGTGAAGCACGGGGGTGGCAGCATCATGCTGTGGGGGTGCTTTGCTGCAGGAGGGACTGGTGCACTTCACAAAATAGATGGCATCATGAGGAAGGAAAATTATGTGGATATATTGAAGCAAGATATCAAGACATCATTCAGGAAGTTAAAGCTTGGTCGCAAATGGGTCTTCCAAATGGACAATGACCCCAAGCATACTTCCAAAGTTGTGGCAAAATGGCTTAAGGACAACAAAGTCAATGTATTGGAGTGGCCATCACAAAGCCCTGACCTCAATCCTATAGAACATTTGTGGGCAGAACTGAAAAAGAGTGTGCGAGCAAGGAGGCCTACAAACCTGACTCAGTTACTACAGCTCTGTCAGGAGGAATGGGCCAAAATCCACCCAACTTATTGTGGGAAGCTTGTGGAAGACTACCCGAAATGTTTGACCCAAGTTAAACAATTTAAAGGCAATGCTACCAAATACTAATTGAGTGTATGTAAACTTCTGACCCACTGGGAATGTGATGAAAGAAATAAAAGCTGAAATAAATCATTCTCTCTACTATTATTCTGACATTTCACATTCTTAAAATAAAGTGGTGATCCTAACTGACCTAAAACAGGGAATTTTTACTAGGATTAAATGTCAGGAATTGTGAAAAACTGAGTTTAAATGTATTTGGCTAAGGTGTATGTAAACTTCCAACTTCAGCTGTAGGTAGGGGTAAAGTGACTGCATAGATAATAAACAGCGAGTAGCAGCAGCCGAAAAAAAAGGCGGAGTAAATGCAAATTTGATTAATTGTTCAGTAGTCTTATGACTTGGGGGTAGAAGCTGTTAAGAAGCCTTTTGGACCTAGACTTGGCACTCCGGTACCGCTTGCCATGGGGCATCAGAGAGAACAGTCTATGACTAGGGTGGCTGGAGTCTTTGGCAATGTTTTGGGCCTTCCTCTGACACCGCCTGGTATAGAGGTGCTGGATGGCCTTGTGTAGAGGTGCACACTGCCAGGTCTCTGACCTCCTCCCTATAGGCTGTCTCATCGCTGTCGGTGATCAGGCCTACCACCGTTGTGTTGTCGGCAAACTTGATGGTGTTGGAGTCGTGTTTGGCCACGCAGTCGTGGGTGAACTGGGAGTACAGGAGGGGACTAAGTACGCTCCCCTGAGCGGCCCCGTGTTGAGGATCAGCGTGGCAGATGTGTTGTTGCCTACCCTTACCACCTGGGGGTGGCCCGTCAGGAAGTCCAGGATCCAGTTGCAGAGGGAGGTGTTTAGTCCCAGGGTCCTTAGCTTAGTGATGAGCTTTGAGGGCAAAATGGTGTTGAACACTGAGCTGTAGTCAATGAACAGCACAGCAAATATAATACAGGTGTTATTTTTGTCCAGGTGGAAAAGAGCAGTGTGGAATGTAATAAAGAGTTTGTCATCTGTGGATCTGTTGGGGCGGTATGCAAATTGGAGTGGGTCTAGGGTTTCTGGGATGATGGTATTGACGTGAGCCATGACCAGCCTTTCAAAGCACTTAATGGCTACAGACGTGAGTGCTATGGGTCTGTAGTCATTTAGACAGGTTACCTTGGTGTTCTTGGGCACAGGGACTATGGTGGTCTGCTTGAAACATAGGTATTACAGACTCGGTCAGGGACAGGTTGAAAATGTCAGTGAAGACACTTGCCAGTTGGTCAGCGCATGCTCTGAATACACGTCCTGGTAATCGATCTGGCCCTGCGGCCTTATGAATGTTGAACTGTTTAAAAGTCTTATTCACATCGGCTACGGAGAGCGTGATGACGCAGTCGTCCGGAACAGGTGGTGCTCTCATGCATGCTTCATTGTTGCTTGCCTCGAAGCGCACATAGAAGTCATTTAGCTCGTCTGGTAGACTCGTGTCACTGGGCAGCTCGCGGCTGTGCGTCCCTTTGTGGTCCCTAATAATTTGCAAGCCCTGCCACATCCGACGAGCATCGGAGCCGGTGTAGTAGGATTCAATCTTAGTCATGTATTGAAGCTTTGCCTGTTTGGTGGTTCGTCTGAGGGCAAAGCGGGATTTCTTTTAAGCTTCTGGATTAGAGTCCCGCTTCTTGAAAGCGGCAGCTCTACCCTTTAGCTCAGCACGGATGTTGCCTTTAATCCATGGCTTCTGGTTGGGGTATGTACGTACGGTCACTGTGGGGACGACGTCATCGATGCACTTATTGATGAAGCCAGTGACTGATGTGGTGTACTCCTCAATGCCATCAGAAGAATCCCGGAACATATTCCAGTCTGTGCTAGCAAAACAGTCCTGTAGTTTCTGGTGGTAAATAGACAGGTGGTCTTCATTTTATCATGAGATACTCGACCTCAGGCAAGCAAAACCTTGAGACTTCCTTAATATTAGATTTCATGCACCAGATGTTATTGACAAATAGACACAGACCGCCATCCCTTGTCTTACCGGAGGTAGCTGTTCTATTTTGCCGAAGCAAGGAAAACCCAGCCAGCTGTATGTTATCCATGTCGTCGTTAAGCCACAACTCGGTGAAACATAAGATATTACAGTTTTTAATGTCCTGTTGGTAGGACAGTCTCGAACGGAGCTCATCCAGTTTATTCTCCAATGATTGTACGTTGGCCAATAGGACGGATGGTGGAGGCGGGTTACCCACTCGCCGATTAATTCTCACAAGGCACCCGGACCTGCGTCCCCTGTATCAGCATCGCTTCTTCATGCGAAAGACCAGGATTTGAGCCTGGTCCGGTATCAGCAGTAAATAAAAAACTTGTTAAAGAAAAAATCGTCGTCCAGTTCGAGGTGAGTAATCGCTGTTCTGATATCCAGAAGCTCTTTTCGGTCATAAGAGACAATAATTTAAGCTTTCTGCCCATATAAGACATGTCTATGTCCTGGAAAGTTTACTGTTACCTACAACAGTCATGCTTATCACATTAGCGCATGTTAGCTCAACCATCGCGTATACGGGACACCGATCCTGTAGAGGTTAACAATTTTTATCTTTAGAAATTTCAAATGACAATCGCGTTCCTTTTTCATATCCACCCTCTAAGCCCTAACCAGTAAGAGTTATCAAGCTCTGCCTTTAAAGGGAGACATCCTGTTGGGTTTATTTAGAAGCAGAGATGGTGACTAAAGCATCGGACATCACTGGCTCTGTGGGGAGGTTGAGGTCGGGGTTCGAGCCCAGAGTCAAAGTTAATGACCACGGTTACCCATACTGCACAGCTCTGTGGGGAGGTTGAGGTCGGGGTTCGAGCCCAGAGTCAAAGTTAATGACCACGGTTACCCATACTGCACAGCTCTGTGGGGAGGTTGAGGTCGGGGTTCGAGCCCAGAGTCAAAGTTAATGACCACGGTTACCCATACTGCACAGCTCTGTGGGGGAAACTCATTATGGTGTACTGTAGCCTACCAATGAGTCATGACCAATTCAAACAGTTGCAGGGCTGGTAAAGGTTATGTCATGTGTATGTATGAACTGAGCTGTTCTTTAGAAGTGGTCAACAACAAATTAACTCATTGATGTTTACATTGATAAATTGTATGACTTTAGGTTCTGAATATCAACACGTGAAATTGGTCATTGCATGTACCCGAACAGCACCTAGCACAGCAGCACCTAGCACAGCAGCACCTAGCACAGCAGCACCTAGCACAGCAGCACATAGCACAGCAGCACCTAGCCTAGCAGCACCTAGCACAGCAGCACCTAGCACAGCAGCACCTAGCACAGCAGCACCTAGCACAGCAGCACCTAGCCTAGCAGCATATAGCAGACTCCACCTAGCATAGCACCATCTACCCTAGCATAGCACCATGTACCATAGCATAGCACCATGTACCATAGCATAGCACCATGTACCATGGCAGAGCACAATCTACCCAAGCAGACAGATGAGGCAGTAACCCTTGAGTAGACCACTGTTACTGACAGTGGCTCTCACACATCCCTCGTCATCTCTTTGACTCTGTTTCAATGTAGGGGGAAGATAAACGCTGTAAACACTCCTTTATGAAGGGAAGAACAAACGATCATGGTTCAAACACAAGATAGTCGAGACGAGGGCATGACAAAAGTTCTCAGATCCTCAAGAAGTTCTATAGCTGCACCATCGAGAGCATCCTGACTGGTTGCATCAACGCCTGGTATGGCAACTGCTCGGCCTCCGACCGCAAGGCACTACAAAGGGTAGTGCATACGGCCCAGTACATCACTGGGTTCCTCTATACCAGGCGGTGTCAGAGGAAGGCCCTAAAAATTGTCAAAGACTCCAGCCACCCAAGTTATAGACTGTTCTCTCTGCTACCGCACGGCAAGCAGTACCGGAGCGCCAAGTCTAGGTCCAAAAGGCTTCTCAAAAGCTTCTACCCCCAAGCCATAAGACTCCTGAACAGCTAATCATGGCTACCCGGATTATTTGCATTGTCCCCCACCCCCACCCCCTCTTTTACACTGCTGCTACTCTGTTAGTTATGTATGCATAGTCACTTTAACTCTACCCACATGTACATATTACCTCAATTACCTCGACTAGCCGGTGCCCCCGCACATTGACTCTGTACCGGTACCCCCCTGTATATACAGCCTCCCTACTGTGATTTTATTTTACTGCTGCTCTTTAGTTATTTTTTTATTTTTTACTTATCTATTTTTTACTGCATTGTTGGTTAAGGGCTTGTAAGTAAGCATTTCACTGTAAGGTCTACACCCGTAGTATTCAGCGAATATATTGGAGAGTTAGCCTGGTAGCTGGAAATAGATTGGGGAGTTAGCCTGGTAGCTGGAAATAGATTGGGGAGTTAGCCTGGTAGCTGGAAATAGATTGGGGAGTTAGCCTGGTAGCTGGAAATAGATTGGGGGAGTTAGCCTGGTAGCTGGAAATAGATTGGGGAGTTAGCCTGGTAGCTGGAAATAGATTGGGGAGTTAGCCTGGTAGCTGGAAATAGATTGGGGAGTTAGCCTGGTAGCTGGAAATAGATTGGGGAGTTAGCCTGGTAGCTGGAAATAGATTGGGGAGTTAGCCTGGTAGAGTTAGCCTGGTAGCTGGAAATAGATTGGGGAGTTAGCCTGGTATGTGTCTGAGAATGGAGGGTTGATGTAATGCTGGTAGAGATACCTGCTCTGTGTCTTCAGGTCAATGGGGTCAAACTGCTCCTCGGGGGACAGAGTAGAGCTCCAGTGGTATTCTACAGCCTGGAAGAAAAATGTACTTTCCCATGAAAACTCTGACATAACCTTTTACTGAGGCCCATTGAAAATGGCCTGAGGTGTCTAGACTATAGTCAAACAGCATTGTTCACCGGGCTACTAGAGACATCTGGAGAGCTTGTGATACAGTCCCTGACTTTCTCTGCTGCATCAGCAGTCATATTGGACATCGGACATCAGACATCTCTCTGTGGACGTCTCACTCCACATTTGAAGTCAATACTTTGTTTGTACCCCCAGCTCTGAGTTTTTAAATAAATATTAAAATAAAACCAACTGCGTTCCCTACATCACTACCAAAGCCAACTCTGACCCTTATTTCCCTTAGGCTTGTGAAGGGCACAAATAATGATTTCCCTATTTGGTATGCATCTGTCTCTCCTTCGTCGTGTCTGTCCTTCCTCCTCCTCCTCTTCCTCTCTCTCCTTCTCCGTCTCCCTCCTCCTCTTCCTCTCTCTTCTTCTCCGTCTCCCTCCTCCTCTTCCTCTCTCTCTTTCTCCGTCTCCTTCCTTGGCGCGGTGACTTATTAACAGTTGTTCTGAGCACAGGTGTTGCTGCTGCTCTCTACGTTATCAAATACAGAGACAGGAATTAGAAAAAAAACTACCTGGTGAGTTAGACTGTCAGGCAGGCGAACAATTACATTTGTCACCGTTTCCCTCCTTTGTAATGGAAAGTGGGTTGAGCACTTCCTGAAAGAGGAAGATGAGGCTGCTGGCAGATAATTTTTATATTTTTTATTTAATCATTTATTTTCTTTCTGTCTCTCTCCGTGATGTGGTGAGGTTAGGACCCAGGAGCAGAGAATAAACATCAATGCTTTACTGGGAAACAGTTCAACAGGTACAAAGTAAAACTGGGAAAACAAGAAACGCTATGACTCGATAACTCCACAGGCGACAAACTAGGGAAAACAACACTACGACTCATATACTACCCACCACTGTGACCTGTACGCTCTCGTTGGCTGGCCCTCACTACATATTCGTCGCCAAACCCACTGGCTCCAGGTCATCTATAAATCACTTCTAGGCAAATCCCCGCCTTATCTTAGCTCATTGGTCACCATAGCAACACCCACCCGTAGTATGCGTTCCAGCAGGTATATCTCACTGGTCATCCCCAAAGCCAACACCTCCTTTGGCCGCCATTCCTTCCAGTTCTCTGCTGCCGATGACTGGAACGAACTACACAGATCTCTGAAGCTGGAGACTCTTATCTCCCTCACTAACTTTAAGCATCAGTTGTCAGAGCAGCTTACCGATCACTGCACCTGTACACAGCCCATCTGTAATTAGCCCACCCAACTACCTCATCCCTATATTGTTATTTACATTGTTATTTATTTGCTCATTTGCACCCCAGTATCTCTATTTGCACATCATCTTCTGCACATCTATCACTTCAGTGTTAATACTAAATTGTAATTATTTTGCACTATGGCCTATTTATTGCCTTACCTCCATAACTTACTACATTAGCACACACTGTATATAGATTTTCTATTGTATTTTTGACTGTAAGTTTTTTTATTTATTCCATATGTAACTCTGTGTTGTTGTTTTTATCACACTGCTTTGCTTTATCTTGGCCAGGTCGTAGTTGTAAATGAGAACTTGTTCTCAACTGGCTTACCTGGTTAAATAAAGGTTAAATAAAAAAAATATTTCAAAAAACTACTCAGGAGACAAACTAAGGAAAACAATGCTCAAGAATCAAGCTTCTGCAAAGGGTAACAGAAAACACACCTCTCTAAAAGTGTCATTATAGTCTCTAGGGCGGTCTCTGCTGCCCTCTGGTGACAGGTGGAACCATGACAGGTCTCTGCTGCCCTCTGGTGACAGGTGGAACCATGACAGGTCTCTGCTGCCCTCTGGTGACAGGTGGAACCATGACAGGTCTCTGTTGCCCTCTGGTGACAGGTGGGACCACGACAGGTCTCTGCTGCCCTCTGGTGACAGGTGGAACCATGACAGGTCTCTGCTGCCCTCTGGTGACAGGTGGAACCATGACAGGTCTCTGCTGCCCTCTGGTGACAGGTGGAACCATGACAGGTCTCTGCTGCCCTCTGGTGACAGGTGGAACCATGACAGGTCTCTGCTGCCCTCTGGTGACAGGTGGAACCACGACAGGTCTCTGCTGCCCTCTGGTGACAGGTGGAACCATGACAGGTCTCTGCTGCCCTCTGGTGACAGGTGGAACCACGACAGGTCTCTGCTGCCCTCTGGTGACAGGTGGGACCACGACAGGTCTCTGCTGCCCTCTGGTGACAGGTGGAACCATGACAGGTCTCTGCTGCCCTCTGGTGACAGGTGGGACCACGACAGGTCTCTGCTGCCCTCTGGTGACAGGTGGAACCAATGACAGGTCTCTGCTGCCCTCTGGTGACAGGTGGAACCATGACAGGTCTCTGCTGCCCTCTGGTGACATGTGGAACCATGACAGGTCTCTGCTGCCCTCTGGTGACTGGAGGAACCACGACAGGTCTCTGCTGACCTCTGGTGACAGGTGGGACCATGACAGGTCTCTGCTGCCCTCTGGTGACTGGAGGAACCACGACAGGTCTCTGCTGCCCTCTGGTGACAGGTGGGACCATGACAGGTCTCTGCTGCCCTCTGGTGACTGGAGGAACCACGACAGGTCTCTGCTGCCCTCTGGTGACAGGTGGAACCATGACAGGTCTCTGCTGCCCTCTGGTGACAGTTGGAACCATGACAGGTCTCTGCTGCCCTCTGGTGACAGGTGGGACCACAACAGGTCTCTGCTGCCCTCTGGTGACAGGTGGAACCATGACAGGTCTCTGCTGCCCTCTGGTGACAGGTGGGACCACGACAGGTCTCTGCTGCCCTCTGGTGACAGGTGGGACCACGACAGGTCTCTGCTGCCCTCTGGTGACAGGTGGAACCATGACAGGTCTCTGCTGCCCTCTGGTGACTGGAGGAACCACGACAGGTCTCTGCTGCCCTCTGGTGACAGGTGGGACCATGACAGGTCTCTGCTGCCCTCTGGTGACAGTTGGAACCATGACAGGTCTCTGCTGCCCTCTGGTGACAGGTGGGACCACGACAGGTCTCTGCTGCCCTCTGGTGACAGGTGGAACCATGACAGGTCTCTTCTGCCCTCTGGTGACTGGAGGAACCACGACAGGTCTCTGCTGCCCTCTGGTGACAGGTGGGACCATGACAGGTCTCTGCTGCCCTCTGGTGACAGGTGGAACCATGACAGGTCTCTGCTGCCCTCTGGTGACAGGTGGAACCATGACAGGTCTCTGCTGCCCTATGGTGACAGGTGGGACCACGACAGGTCTCTGCTGCCCTCTGGTGACAGGTGGAAAAATGACAGGTCTCTGCTGCCCTCTGGTGACAGGTGGGACCACGACAGGTCTCTGCTGCCCTCTGGTGACAGGTGGGACCACGACAGGTCTCTGCTGCCCAATGGTGACAGGTGGAACCATGACAGGTCTCTGCTGCCCTCTGGTGACAGGTGGGACCACGACAGGTCTCTGCTGCCCTCTGGTGACAGGTGGGACCACGACAGGTCTCTGCTGCCCTCTGGTGACAGGTGGAACCATGACAGGTCTCTGCTGCCCTCTGGTGACTGGAGGAACCACGACAGGTCTCTGCTTCCCTCTGGGTACAGGTGGGACCATGACAGGTCTCTGCTGCCCTCTGGTGACAGTTGGAACCATGACAGGTCTCTGCTGCCCTCTGGTGACAGGTGGGACCACGACAGGTCTCTGCTGCCCTCTGGTGACAGGTGGAACCATGACAGGTCTCTGCTGCCCTCTGGTGACAGGTGGAACCATGACAGGTCTCTGCTGCCCTCTGGTGACAGGTGGAACCATGACAGGTCTCTGTTGCCCTCTGGTGACAGGTGGGACCACGACAGGTCTCTGCTGCCCTCTGGTGACAGGTGGAACCATGACAGGTCTCTGCTGCCCTCTGGTGAAAGGTGGAACCATGACAGGTCTCTGCTGCCCTCTGGTGACAGGTGGAACCATGACAGGTCTCTGCTGCCCTCTGGTGACAGGTGGAACCATGACAGGTCTCTGCTGCCCTCTGGTGACAGGTGGAACCACGACAGGTCTCTGCTGCCCTCTGGTGACAGGTGGGACCATGACAGGTCTCTGCTGCCCTCTGGTGACAGGTGGAACCATGACAGGTCTCTGCTGCCCTCTGGTGACGGGTGGGACCACGACAGGTCTCTGCTGCCCTCTGGTGACAGGTGGAACCAATGACAGGTCTCTGCTGCCCTCTGGTGACAGGTGGAACCATGACAGGTCTCTGCTGCC
>NC_059198.1:55119761-55209761 GCF_020615455.1 Coregonus clupeaformis | reverse complement strand
AGTAGGTTGGTGGGCTATACTCAGCCTTGGCTCAGGGTAGTAGGTTGGTGGGCTATACTCAGCCTTGGCTCAGGGTAGTAGGTTGGTGGGCTATACTCAGCCTTGTCTCAGGGTAGTAGGTTGGTGGGCTATACTCAGCCTTGGCTCAGGGTAGTAGGTTGGTGGGCTGTACTCAGCCTTGTCTCAGGGTAGTAGGTTGGTGGGCTGTACTCAGCCTTGGATCAGGGTAGTAGGTTGGTGGGCTATACTCAGCCTTGGCTCAGGGTAGTAGGTTGGTGGGCTATACTCAGCCTTGTCTCAGGGTAGTAGGTTGGTGGGCTATACTCAGCCTTGGCTCAGGGTAGTAGGTTGGTGGGCTGTACTCAGCCTTGGCTCAGGGTAGTAGGTTGGTGGGCTATACTCAGCCTTGTCTCAGGGTAGTAGGTTGGTGGGCTATACTCAGCCTTGGCTCAGGGTAGTAGGTTGGTGGGCTGTACTCAGCCTTGGCTCAGGGTAGTAGGTTGGTGGGCTATACTCAGCCTTGGCTCAGGGTAGTAGGTTGGTGGGCTATACTCAGCCTTGTCTCAGGGTAGTAGGTTGGTGGGCTATACTCAGCCTTGGCTCAGGGTAGTAGGTTGGTGGGCTATACTCAGCCTTGTCTCAGGGTAGTAGGTTGGTGGGCTATACTCAGCCTTGGCTCAGGGTAGTAGGTTGGTGGGCTGTACTCAGCCTTGTCTCAGGGTAGTAGGTTGGTGGGCTGTACTCAGCCTTGGCTCAGGGTAGTAGGTTGGTGGGCTATACTCAGCCTTGGCTCAGGGTAGTAGGTTGGTGGGCTATACTCAGCCTTGTCTCAGGGTAGTAGGTTGGTGGGCTGTACTCAGCCTTGGCTCAGGGTAGTAGGTTGGTGGGCTATACTCAGCCTTGGCTCAGGGTAGTAGGTTGGTGGGCTATACTCAGCCTTGGCTCAGGGTAGTAGGTTGGTGGGCTATACTCAGCCTTGGCTCAGGGTAGTAGGTTGGTGGGCTATACTCAGCCTTGGCTCAGGGTAGTAGGTTGGTGGGCTATACTCAGCCTTGTCTCAGGGTAGTAGGTTGGTGGTCTGTTGATATCCCTCTGGTGGTGTGGGGGCTGTGCTTTGGCAAAGTGGGTGGGGTTATATCCTGCCTGGTTGGCCCTGTCCGGGGGTATCCCCCCCCCGTCTCAGTCTCCATTATCTATGCTGCAGACCAGTCTTGTGAGGCCTGTGGGCGTGCTATAGCCAAACATAGTGTGTAGTCCAAACAGTGTAGGGGTTGGACTACACAAGACGCTTGTAGGGGTTGTAAATACTAAGCCTGATTTAATCAATAAAGTAGAAGTATAAATACAGATATGATTTTATTGATAAGTTATCAGTATAAATACAGGTATGATATGGTATAAGTATAAATCCAGGTATGATTTTATTGATAAGGTACCAGTATAAAAATTTGTATTGGTAACGACAGCTAGCAGGAGGACTGTACGCTAACACCTTGCAAGTCTGTGGTGTCTGTTTACCTACTGTATGTTGTGATGTCTGTTTACCTACATTCAGACAAAACCAATCGAGGAAGAGTAATTCACGACGAACGGTGAATACAGACAGAATGTGGAAATGCACACGCACGAGGCAAAGGGCACTGCCCTGCCTACGGTAAACCATGCAGAGCTTGTGGAACTAATAATCACTTTGCAAAAGTGTGTCTCAAAAGCAAAAGAAGGTGTGAGTGAGGGCAAGATTCATTGTGTTGATGATGTCACTCTGTGTTCAGAGCAGAACAGTGACATTTACATGTAATGAATCCATTGGGGCTGTCCACTCAAGAGGGAAGAAATGGTTTGTGACACCACGATAACAAAAGCTGCCACAATGTCAATAGGATTCCGGTGCTACGTGCAACGTAGTGAGCTACAAAGACAAAATCAATCTGGCGCCTGATACACATCTCTTGCCCAGCGATACTAGACTAAAGCTGTACTCAGGAGACCTAATGAGCTCTACGGGCATCTTTTGAGAAGGAATGTGTTATTCCGGGACAAGCTGGAGTTTGAGATCGTGAAAACCCAGTCAACATCCTCTCCTCTCGGCTCTACATGCGAACGCCAGGGACTGATGCAGTTCACCATCATACCAAATGGCCTGCACATCGTGGAGCATGTCCAGCACGGCCCCCTGTCCAAATCATACCACATCGTGGAGCATGTCCAGCATGGCCCCCTGTCCAAATCATACCACATCGTGGAGCATGTCCAGCATGGACCCCTGTCCAAATCATACCACATCGTGGAGCATGTCCAGCATGGCCCCCTGTCCAAATCATACCACATCGTGGAGCATGTCCAGCATGGCCCCCTGTCCAAATCATACCACATCGTGGAGCATGTCCAGCATGGCCCCCTGTCCAAATCATACCACATCGTGGAGCATGTCCAGCATGGCCCCCTGTCCAAATCATACCACATCGTGGAGCATGTCCAGCATGGACCCCTGTCCAAATCATACATTTACATTACATTTTAGTCATTTAGCAGACGCTCTTATCCAGAGCGACTTACAGGAGCAATTAGGGTTAAGTGCCTTGCTCAAGGGCACATTTACGTCATTTAGCAGACGCTCTTATCCAGAGCAACTCACAAATTGGTGCATTCACCCTATAGCCAGTGGGATAACCACTTTACAATTTTTGGGGGGGGTAGAAGGATTACTTTATCCTATCCCAGGTATTCCTTAAAGAGGTGGGGTTTCAAATGTCTCCGGAAGGTGGTGAGTGACTCCGCTGTCCTGGCGTCGTGAGGGAGCTTGTTCCACCATTGGGGTGCCAGAGCAGCGAACAGTTTTGACTGGGCTGAGCGGGAACTATGCTTCCGCAGAGGAAGTGGAGCCAGCAGGCCAGAGGTGGATGAACGCAATGCCCTCGTTTGGGTGTAGGGACTGATCAGAGCCCGAAGGTACAGAGGTGCCGTTCCCCTCACTGCTCCATAGGCAAGCACCATGGTCTTGTAACGGATGCGAGCTTCAACTGGAAGCCAGTGGAGTGTGCGGAGGAGGGGGGTGACGTGAGAGAACTTGGGAAGGTTGAACACCAGACGGGCTGCGGCATTCTGGATGAGTTGTAGGGGTTTAATGGCACAGGCAGGGAGGCCAGCCAACAGCGAGTTGCAGTAATCCAGACGGGAGATGACAAGTGCCTGGATTAGGACCTGTGCCGCTTCCTGTGTAAGGCAGGGTCGTACTCTCCGAATGTTGTAGAGCATGAACCTGCAGGAGCGGGTCACCGCCTTGATGTTAGCGGAGAACGACAGGGTGTTGTCCAGGGTCACGCCAAGGCTCTTCGCACTCTGGGAGGAGGACACAACGGAGTTGTCAACCGTGATGGCGAGATCATGGAACGGGCAGTCCTTCCCCGGGAGGAAGAGCAGCTCCGTCTTGCCAGGGTTCAGCTTGAGGTGGTGATCCGTCATCCATACTGATATGTCGGCCAGACATGCAGAGATGCGATTCGCCACCTGGTTATCAGAAGGGGGAAAGGAGAAGATTAGTTGTGTATCGTCAGCATAGCAATGATAGGAGAGGCCATGTGAGGATATGACAGAGCCAAGTGACTTGGTGTATAGGGAGAAAAGGAGAGGGCCTAGAACTGAGCCCTGGGGGACACCAGTGGTGAGAGCACGTGGTGCGGAGACAGCTTCTCGCCACGCCACTTGGTAGGAGCGACCGGTCAGGTAGGACGCAATCCAGGAGTGAGCCGCGCCGGAGATGCCCAGCTCGGAGAGGGTGGAGAGGAGGATCTGATGGTTCACAGTATCAAAGGCAGCAGACAGGTCTAGAAGGACAAGAGCAGAGGAGAGAGAGTTAGCTTTAGCAGTGCGGAGAGCCTCCGTGACACAGAGAAGAGCAGTCACAAGTCGCAGGATTTTATCTGGAGAGAGAGGGGAGAAAGAAGTCAAAGCATAGGGTAGGGCAGTGTGAGTAGGACCAGCAGTGTCATTAGACTTAACAAACGAGGATCGGATGTCGTCAACCTTCTTTTCAAAGTGGTTGACGAAGTCATCCACAGAGAGAGAGGAGGGGGGATTCAGGAGGGAGGAAAATGTGGCAAAGAGCTTCCTAGGGTTAGAGGCAGATGCTTGGAATTTCCAGCATGGCCCCCTGTCCAAATCATACCACATCGTGGAGCATGTCCAGCATGGACCCCTGTCCAAATCATACCACATCGTGGAGCATGTCCAGCATGGCCCCCTGTCCAAATCATACCACATCGTGGAGCATGTCCAGCATGGACCCCTGTCCAAAGAACAACTACTACAGATATTATGATGTAATATGTTGAATCAGTACCTAGGCAGGTACACTTTGAATTGGATGAGAGCGTCACTCCAGTCCAATGTGTCCACCGCAATGAAAGTGGCTGTGAAGGCCCAGCTGGACAAATATGAGGTCGACGGCCACATGACATCTGTGACTGAACAAACCGACGGGATCAGCAATATGGTCATAGCGAAAAAAAGCCAGAGAAAACTGAGAGTCTGCATCGACCCGAAAGCATCTGAACCAAACTCTGAAACCCTCATACCGACACTGGAGGACGTCCTCTACAAGCTTTCCAAGGCCAGGATTGTCACCTTGGTGGACCGAGATGCATTCCTGTAATGCAAACTGGACGAAGAAAAGCAGCTTCATGACCCCCTGGGGCTGATGCAGTTCACCATCATACCAAATGGCCTGCACATCGTGGAGCATGTCCAGCATGGCCCCCTGACCAAATCATACCACATCGTGGAGCATGTCCAGCATGGCCCCCTGTCCAAATCATACCACATCGTGGAGCATGTCCAGCATGGCCCCCTGTCCAAATCATACCACATCGTGGAGCATGTCCAGCATGGACCAGCTTCATGACTATGTTCTGGACCCCCCGGGGCTCCCGTTTTGGTTTCTCTGTGGCAGCTGAGGTACGCCAACATAAAGCAGCACAAGTTACTGGCTGGCTAAAGGGTATTGAACCCATCGCTGATGACGTCCTGATCGTAGGCTGTGGTGACACAGACGAAGAAGCAGAACGCAGAACCACGATGTGACGCTCCTGGCGCTGATGGAGCTCCAGTTCTCAGCCGAAGACCTAAAGCTGGACCCAGAGAAAGTTCCTCAACTTCCCAAAAAAAACGATTCATGCAAAAAGGAGTGCATCGTCTCATCGGCTATGCAAACTATCTCGCAAAAGTTCATGCCACACCTGTCAGCAATCTGTGAGCCTCTGCGACGGCTGCTGGAAAAAAGACCCACCATGGCACTGGCTACCCAAACACGAGGCCACGGTGCAGGAGATGACATCTCAGCAAGTAACAGACACATCTCAACATCAACTGTTCAGAGGGGACTGTGTTAATCAGGCCTTCGTGGTCGAATTGCTGAAAAGAAACCACTACTAAGGACACCAATAAGAAGTGTCCTTATTGGTGTCCTCCTACAACAGGACAATGACCCAAAGCACAGCTCCAAACTATGCAAAAACTATTTAGGGAAGAAGCAGTCAGCTGCTATTCTGTCTATAATAGAGGGGCCAGCACAGTCACGGGATCTCAACCCGATTAAGCTTTCGTGGGAGCAGCTTGACCGTATGGTATGTAAGAAGTGCCCATCAAGCCAATCCAACTTGTGGGAGGTGCTTCAGGAAGCATGGGGTGAAATCTCTTCAGATTACCTCAACAAATTGACAACTAGAATGCCAAAGGTCTGCAAGGCCATAATTGCTGCAAATGGAGGATTCTTTGACGAAAGCAAAGTTTAAAGGACACAATTATTATTTCAATTCAAAATCATTATTTCCAACCTTGTCAATGACTACATTTCCTATTCATTTTGCCATATTTCCTATTCAAACTCATTTCAAGTATGTTTTCATGGAAAACAAGGACATTTCGAAGTGACCCCAAACTTTTGAACGGTAGTATATATATATACACTGCTCAAAAAAATAAAGGGAACACTTAAACAACACAATGTAACTCCAAGTCAATCACACTTCTGTGATATCAAACTGTCCACTTAGGAAGCAACACTGATTGACAATACATTTCACATGCTGTTGTGCAAATGGAATAGACAACAGGTGGAAATTATAGGCAATTAGCAAGACACCCCCAATAAAGAAGTGGTTCTGCAGGTGGTGACCACAGACCACTTCTCAGTTCCTATGCTTCCTGGCTGATGTTTTGGTCACTTTTGAATGCTGGCGGTGCATTCACTCTAGTGGTAGCATGAGACGGAGTCTGCAACCCACACAAGTGGCTCAGGTAGTGCAGCTCATCCAGGATGTCACATCAATGCGAGCTGTGGCAAGAAGGTTTGCTGTGTCTGTCAGCGTAGTGTCCAGAGCATGGAGGCGCTACCAGGACACAGGCCAGTACATCAGGAGACGTGGAGGAGGCCGTAGGAGGGCAACAACCCAGCAGCAGGACCGCTACCTCCGCCTTTGTGCAAAGAGGAGCAGGAGGAGCACTGCCAGAGCCCTGCAAAATGACCTCCAGCAGGCCACAAATGTGCATGTGTCTGCTCAAACGGTCAGAAACAGACTCCATGAGGGTGGTATGAGGGCCCGACGTCCACAGGTGGGGGTTGTGCTTACAGCCCAACACCGTGCAGGACGTTTGGCATTTTCCAGAGAACACCAAGATTGGCAAATTTGCCACTGGCGCCCTGTGCTCTTCAGAGATTAAAGCAGGTTCACTCTGAGCACATGTGACAGGTGACAGAGTCTGGAGACGCCGTGGAGAACGTTCTGCTGCCTGCAACATCCTCTAGCATGACCGGTTTGGCGGTGGGTCAGTCATGGTGTGGGGTGGCATTTCTTTAGGGGGCCGCACAGCCCTCCATGTGCTCGCCAGAGGTAGCCTGACTGCCATTAGGTACCGAGATGAGATCCTCAGACCCCTTGTGAGACCATATGCTGGTGCGGTTGGCCCTGGGTTCCTCATAATGCAAGACAATGCTAGACCTCATGTGGCTGGAGTGTGTCAGCAGTTCCTGCAAGAGGAAGGCATTGATGCTATGGACTGGCCCGCCCGTTCCCCAGACCTGAATCCAATTGAGCACATCTGGGACATCATGTCTCACTCCATCCACCAACGCCACATTGCACCACAGACTGTCCAGGAGTTGGCGGATGCTTTAGTCCAGGTCTGGGAGGAGATCCCTCAGGAGACCATCCGTCACCTCATCAGGAGCATGCCCAGGTGTTGTAGGGAGGTCATACAGGCACGTGGAGGCCACACACACTACTGAGCCTCATTTTGACTTGTTTTAAGGACATTACATCAAAGTTGGATCAGCCTGTAGTGTGGTTTTCCACTTTAATTTTGAGGGTGACTCCAAATCCAGATCTCCATGGGTTGATACATTTGATTTCCATTGATAATTTTTGTGTGATTTTGTTGTCAGCACATTCAACTATGCAAAGAAAAAAGTATTTAATAAGATTATTTCATTCATTCAGATCTAGGATGTGTTGTTTAAGTGTTCCCTTTATTTTTTTGAGCAGTGTATATATATATATAAATATGACAAAACTCATACAAATCAGGATGTCTATTTCAACCCTGAATTTAGGCAGAATTTAAGCAGCAACCACAAAACCTGAGCACACATATAGATCAAATTACACAACATATAATGTCCATTTACAAGTTAACCAACATTTGAAGTATCCCAAAAGGATGAAGTGGTTGAGAATTGGCCTATTTCTCCATCCAACTACTGGCCTTTCTACACCCCACACAACTTATCTACACTGTGTACTACTAGACCTCACCAATAAAGTACAACGCTAAAGTACAACGTAAATAACAGAAACTGAAAATCTTCACTGAACGATTACGTGTGAATCACAACTCTTATTCTGAAGGCTTGGATGACTGACTTGCAAACCACTTGAATATTAAGATTAAGACACTCAGAATATCTTGTTTAGACATAGTGTAGATCAATCTGTTGACAGGTCTGATGATTCGACCAACACGGGTCCTGATTTGCCCAACTGCACTAGGATTGTTCGCTCATGTAAATCTTGAGAGACCAGTGGTTCTGAATCTCTGAGTCTTGAGAGACCAGTGGTTCTGAATCTCTGAGTCTTGAGAGACCAGTGGTTCTGAATCTCTGAGTCTTGAGAGACCAGTGGTTCTGAGGTCACACCTGGAGAATCCTCATCTCCACTTCTTGGTAACTGTGTGATCCAATCTCCAGTTCTTCCTTCGAGTCCACAAGCTCCGGATCAGGTAAAGAGTTCTCTCTCTCTCTTTCAGAAATGGAATCCATTCTCTCTTCCTCAGATAGGTCTGCTCATCTTTCCTCTTCGTGATCTGATTCTCCCTGTGTGACATCTTGTATAGACACGTCCTACTCCATCCCAGATAGTGAATCTTGACTCTCTTTTTGAGGAAAGGAACTCCCTTGTCTCATGTTTTATACTGAATCCACCATCACATTGTGAGCACCGGAACTTGGAGTCAGGTCAACGGACATGGATGAAGAGGGGCCAGAAACTGCACTTTCATCATCTACCTGGAAAAAGTTGACCAACATGATCAGGTTCCGATGGACTACTTTTTCCTGTCCAGTGGCTGTACTACATATTCTGTATGTGTGAGTGCCTGGACTCTTGTCCACCACGGTGTATATTGTCGATTCACATCAATCCGCCACTTTCCTCTTGCCTCTTTCTTTCTTGTTTGCCAACTTCTATGGTGGGCCCATTGACCTTTCTGTTGTAAATCTCAGTTTGTCAGTTCTGTTCCTTTGCAGCACGTTCCTGCACTATCACCATATCATCCTTCAGATCATTGGAGAGCGACACCACATACTTGTCGTAACTGTTAACAGCTGGATCGTTCAGAGTTTTTCTTTCTGAAAAGCACATCTACTGGCAGACGAGGGATCCTTCCATACATCGGGCAGAAGCGGGCATACCATGTCACCTGCTTAATGATTGGTCTCTGCAGGGAAACACTTGAGCCATTCTTATAAAGTGGTCTGTTATCACTAGTACGTCAATGGACTTGTTGCTTGAATCTTCAGCTGACCAGAAATCGATACAAACCAGTTGTAGCGGCCTAGACGAGGTGATACTTTCCAGTGGGGCCCTGCCCTCGGACTCAACTGTCTTGCTGACGATGCAACGGTGGAAACCACGGACATAATCCCTAACATCTCTGTCAAGGTGCAGCCAGAAGAATCTCTGTCTAGCTAAGCTAAGGCTTCTGAACTGACCCTGATGACCCGCGTGGTCATGAACACCCTTCAGGACTTCTGCTTTGAGAGACTCAGGAACGACGTACTGGAACCACTTTGATATCTGATCTCGTGAGACTCTGTGCAGTATGTCTTTACTGACAACAAGCTTCTCCCAGCTCTTCAAGTATCTGATGACTATAACTGTTTTTCTTGCTCTTTCCCTTCTAGAAGGCCTGCGTTGTCTCTCCACATTGAATAGCACACGGGAGAGGGTCCTGTCGTTGAGTTGCTCATCAGGAAGCACCTTCTCAGAGTAGGCAGGTAAGGTGTCTTGACTAGGAGGTATCAGTTGAGGTAAATGATGCACCATTTCCACAGCACATGTTCTAGTTCCTGTTTCCCAGTTGTCATGTGACTGGAGTATGGCCGACCTCATCAACTGCCAAGAACTGAGAACACATGTAAACAGACGTAGAAGTTCTCTGTGAGATTACACATTTGGGGTTGCCTTTGAGATCACTTGACGGCAGGCGGCACGTAGCTTAGTGGTTAAGAGCGTTGTGCCAGTAACCGAAAGGTCGCTGGTTCTAATCCCCGAGCCAACTAGGTGAAAAATCTGTCGATGTGCCCTTTGAGCAAGGCACTTAACCCTAATTGCTCATGTAAGTCGCTCTGGATAAGAGCGTCTGCTAAATGCCAAAAAAAATAAAAAAAACTTGACCACCTGAAGCGTTTGACACTGCCTGAACGTCACTAAGGAGTTTTTTGTAGGGCTCACAAAGCAGTCTGTTGCCAACACCTTTGACATAGGGCACTCGACTCAGAGCGTCAGCAACCATATTCTGAGGACCCGGCACGTACTTGATATCATAATCATAACTGGCTATCTTGGCCACCCAGCGCTGCTCGCAATAATCCAGCCTCGGTCATAATGTGAGTAAGTGGATTGTTGTCAGTAAAGACATGACCTTTCAACCAGTGACTGAACTTGTCGCGGATCAACCACTTCATTGCCAGGAACTCTTACTGATGAGCTGCGTAGTTCTTCTGAGACAAGGACTTGCTAGCAAATGCAAAGGGTCTGGCACAAGTTTCTCAGTCTTGCAACTGTGACAGGACAGCACCAATGCCATCCAGGGACACATCTGTTGACAACATGAATGGACGGGTGAAGTCAGGATGAGCCAACACCACCGTGTCTACTAGAGATGTCTTCAACTTTTCAAAGGCTCATGTTCGGGTGTCCAGTCTGCGACGATCAACTTTCGACATGTGAGGAGAGCTTGACTTTCTGACGACCCTTGGGTTTTCTCTTAGATCCAGTCAACAACAACAAGAGAGGTCTGGCTATTGCAGAGAAACCTGGCACTAAGTGTTGGCAGTAGTTTATCATGCCAAGGAACGATCTTATCAATTTCTGTGAAGGAGTCACACCATCAAATTCCATCAGATCAGCACTGCTCATCTTAGAGATGCTGTTGATTTTACTAGGATCTGTAGACACACCATTTTCACCCATTATGTGACCAAGGAACTTCACAGACTTCCTGAGAAGAAGAAAAAAAAAACTTATTTGGGGCCAAATTCATGTTGTGATTACGAAGCCTGCTGAAGACTCTCCAAGCATTCCAATGCCGTCTTCTCGTCTGGGCCAAAGACCAACAGATCATCCAAGTAACACAGCAAACTCAGGAAGTTCTGATCTCTGGAAGATACTGGACGTTATGCACATGAAGCTTCCAGGGCTGTTACAGAGACCTTGAGGTAGACGGTTGTATTCAAAGAGCCCCGTAGGTGTTGTGAAGGCGGAATGCTTCCTGTCATCTTTGTGCAGTGGGCATGTTATAGAACCCAGAGGTGAGATCCATTGCGCTGAAGAAAGCGTTGAAAGCAGAGCGCAGCCAAGCAGTCCGCCTGGTGCGGGAGAGGTTACGAATGTCTCAATTTTTCTTCCAGACTAGCACCAGAGGAGATGCGTACTTGCTTGTTGATTTCCGGGTGAGAGCTTTTCCTTCCATCTTCTGGTATTGACTTGGAGGCACTCTTCAGATTTGTATATAAAGGACCAGTCAAAAGTTTGAACACACCTACTCATTTAAGGGTTTTTCTTTATTTTGACTATTTTCTACATTGTAGAATAATAGTGAAGACATCAAAACTATGAAATAACACATATGGAATCATGTAGTAACCTTAAAAAGTATTAAACAAATCAAAATATTTTATATTTTATATTCTTAAAAGTATCCACCCTTTGCCTTGATGACAGCTTTGCACACTCTTGGCATTCTCTCAACCAGCTTCACCTGTAATGCTTCGAGAAGATCCTATGTCAAGTGTTATTGAAGTGTTGTGGTTGCAGGTTCACTTGGCACATCTAAAGCCTTTTCTTTTGTGGTGTTGCTCTAGGCCACCAAGTGCTAACAGTCAGTATCTAGCTTTGCACACTCTTGGCATTCTCTCAACCCAAAAACACTCCAACTAAGGAAGTCTATTTCAACCCTGTTACACTTACCCGTAAACACTTCAGTAACGTTTGAGGTGATGCATGCTACCGCCAGGCACGCGAAACATTATCCAGACAATGTGCTTGATGAATTTATGAAATAGCTTCTTCCAATTATTGAAAATCATGCACCTGTTAAGAAACTGACTTTTAGAACTGTTAAGGCCCCATGGATTGATGAGGAATTGAAAAACTGTATGGTTGAATGAGACGGGGTGAAAGGAGTGGCACGCAATACATTATCCAAACATGCAGGCAGAAATTAAAAAGATTGTCAGCAGGTGTACCACATGCAACGAGTACGCTCATGGACAGCCAAAGGAAACCATGATGTCACAAGAATTGCCCAGAAGGCCCTGGCAGATCGTCAGCATGGACTTATTCAGCCATAGATAAAAGGACTATCTTCTCATCTTTGAGCACTACTCTGACTTTTGGGAGATTGATCCCTGACTTGTCTACAGAGACGGTCATAAAGCGCTGTAAGGAGAGCAGAACTGAGACTTTAGGCTCCGCCCCCACCAAGCTCACCAGCTCATAGCTTAGTTATGGCTTGACTGTTAACAACTTAATGTTGTGTTGTTAGGTTTTGCACTTTCTTTTGAAATGGATGATGTTACAGAGTCTAGTTGATAGACAATCGACTAGCTGTACTGTTATCCAGATCCCGAATGCAGGGACTTGTACAATACGGCAGGTAGCTTAGTTGCTAAGAGCGTTGTGCCAGTAACCGAAAGGTCGCTGGTTCTAATCCCCAAGCCGACTAGGTGAGAAATCTGTTGATGTGCCCTTGAGCAAGGCACTTAACCCTAATTGCTCATGTAAGTCGCTCTGGATAAGAGTGTCTGCTAAATTACAAAAAAAAAAAAAACATGGCTGTTGAACTTGACATTAGTGTCTGTCTTTAATTCTATCTTATCTTACGAAGTTCTAACAACAACAAAACCACTGTTTTGGTAAAAACAGGAAGTGGGGGTGGAGAAATGCAACCAATCACAAATTCATTGACAGAGCTATGGATACAAACATTTACTTTTTGTTTCAAATATGTTTTATTAGGGAGCATGTATCAAAGCAAACAAGTGTACAAAACGATTCATGAGCTTCCCTTTTTACACGCGAGAGAACAGTAGCACGTGGTCCTCTGTAGCTCAGCTGGTAGAGCACGGCGCTTGTAACGCCAGGGTAGTGGGTTCGATCGCCGGGACCACCCATGCACAAAAATGTATGCACACATGACTGTAAGTCTCTTTGGATAAAAGCGTCTGCTAAATGGCATATATTATTATTATGTATTAAAACAAAATGGACACAACCAAAACAAGACGAAAAGTTAATGAAAAAGAACAAACTGAACTCCCACCCTACAATATGACATTTAACCATATTCAGAGGCTAAACAGTGTTTGTTTACAATTACATTGTTTAGAAACAATTGAGTAGAACCTGCATATATTCTGGGTTCTGATGGGGTACAACTGGACAAAATTATTATAGAAGTTATATTCTTCAAGAATCAATGGGTGTGTAAATAATCTAAACGTTTTTTTTTTTAAATGTATGAAGCAATCGCAGATTGACCCTTTAAATAACATGATTTATAAATGTCCCAAGAGCATAGATATGGTATGTCTCAATACCATATTGTGTTTATGAACTGTGAAATTACATTTTAAGCAGCTGCCAGAGCGCATGGGGACATTGGTTACATCTGCTATGAAAGGCTCATTGTCCACCCTCCCTCCCAACAGGCTGGAAGGGATGAGAGAGCCAAGCCTATGGGTTCGTAGCTTCAACCCCGCAGCACACACACACACACACACACACACACACACACACACACACACACACACACACACACACACACACACACACACACACACCAATGATTAATGGACTGCTGTATGTATATATTTTCTACAGGGAAAAAAAGAGGACTGAGCACGCCCCCATTCTCTTCGACGGGGCTGTAGTGGAACAGGTTGAGAGCTTCAAGTTCCTTGGTGTCCACATCACCAACAAACTATCATGGTCCAAACACACCAAGACAGTCGTGAAGAGGGCACGACAAAGCCTATTCCCCCTCAGGAGACTGAAAAGATTTGGGTCCTCAGATCCTCAAAAGGTTATTTTTGAAAAAATGACTGTTCTCTCTACTACTACACAGCAAGCCGGAGCTAACCGGTACCGGAGCACCAAGTCTAGGTCCAAAAGGCTTCTCAACAGCTTCTACCCCCAAGCCATAAGACTCCTGAACATCTAATCAAATGGCTACCCAGACTATTTGCACTGCCCCCCCACCCCCCACCCCATCTTTTTACGCTGCTGCTACTCTGTTAATTACTTATGCATAGTCTCTTTAACTCTACCCACATGTACATATTACCTCAACTACCTCGACTAACCGGTGCCTCCGCACATTGACTATGCAACGGTACCCCCCTGTATATATAGCCTCCCTACTGTCACTTTATTTTACTGCTGCTCTTTTTTTCTCAACACTTTTTTGTTGTTGTTGTTGTTTTATTTAACTTTTTTATAAAAAAATACATTATTATTATATTGTTTTATTTATTTATTTATTTTTATGCTCTTTAATTATTTGCTTTTATATTTTACTTATCTATTTTTTAACTTAACACTTTTTTTATTTCATTTTTTCCCTTTAAAAAATAAAACTGCATTGTTGGTTAAGGGCTTGTAAGTAAGCATTTCACTGTAATGTCTACACCTGTTGTATTCGGGGTATGTGGCAAATAAAATGTGATTTGATCTGATTTGCTTTGATGTGTTGCTGTACATATTCATATCCCTGTAATGCTTCGAGAAGATCTTATGTCAAGTGTTATGGAAGTGTTGTGGTTGCAGGTTCACTTGGCACATCTAAAGCCTTTTCTTTTGTGGTGTTGCTAAAGGCCACCAAGTGCTAACAGTCAGTATCTAGCTTTGCACACTCTTGGCATTCTCTCAACCCGTAAACACTCCAACTAAGGAAGTCTATTTCAACCCTGTTACACTTACCCGTAAACACTTCAGTAACGCATGCTACCGCCAGGCACGCAAAACATTATCCAGACAATGTGCTTGATGAATTTATAATAATAATATAATATGCCATTTAGCAGACGCTTTTATCCAAAGCGACTTACAGTCATGCATGCATACATTATTATTATTTTTTTGTGTATGGGTGGTCCCGGGGATCGAACCCACTACCTTGGCGTTACAAGCGCCGTGCTCTACCAGCTGAGCTACAGAGCTTCTTCCAATTATTGAAAATCATGCACCTGTTAAGAAACTGACTTTTAGAACTGTTAAGGCCCCATGGATTGATGAGGAATTGAAAAACGGTCTGGTTGAAAGAGACGGGGCAAAAGGAGTGGCTAATAAGTCTGGCTGCACATCTGACTGGCTGACTTACTGCAAATTGAGAAATTATGTGACTAAACTCAACAAAAAGAAGAAGAAACTGTATTATGAAGCCAAGATCAATGATATAAAAACATTGGAATACTTTAAATGAAATTATGGGCAGAAAGACAAATTCAACTCCATCTTTCATCAAATCAGATGGCTTATTTATCACAAGACCATTTGATGTTGCCAATTATTTTAATGATTATTTCATTGGCAAAGCGGGCAAAGTTAGGCAGGAAATGCCAACAACGAACAGTGAGCCATCATATTCATGCATAAAAAAACTAATAATGAAAGAAAAGCATTGCAAGTTTGAAATTTGTAAAGTTAGTGTGGGAGAGGTGGAAGAATCATTGTTATCGATCAATAATGACAAACCTCCTGGCATTGACAACTTAGATGGAAAGCTACTGAGGATGGTAGCTGACTCTATAGCCACTCCTATCTGTCATATCTTTAATCTGAGAATAGAGGAAAGTCTTTGTTCTCAGGTCATTCCGCTACCCCAGAGTGGTAAAGCTGGTTCTAACAGCAGACCAATGAGCTTGCTGCCTGCTCTTAGCAAACTGTTGGAAAAAATGGTGTTTGACCAAATACAATGCTATTTCTCTGTAAACAAATTAACAACAGACTTTCAGCATGCTTATAGAGAAGGGCACTCAACATGTACTGCACTGACACAAATGTCTGATTGGCTGAAAGAAAATTGATAATAAGAAGATTGTGGGAGCTGTACCGTTAGATTTCAGTGAAGGCTTTGATATTATTGACCATAACCTTTTGTTCAGAAAACCTATGTGTTATTGCTTTTCAACCTCTGCTATATCGTGGATTCAGAGCTATCTATCGAAGAGAATTCAGAAGGTTTTCGTTAATGGAAGCTTCTCTAATGTCAAACATGTAAAGTGTGGTGTACCGCAGGTCAGCTCTCTAGGCCCTCTATCTTTTTCTATTTTTACCAATGACCTGCCACTGGCATTAAACAAAGCATGTGTGTCCATGTCTCCTGATGATTCAACCATACATTCATCATCAACCACAGCTAATGAAGTCACTGAAACCCTTAACAAAGAGTTGCAGTCTGTTTTGGAATGGGGTGGCCAGTAATAAACTGGTCCTGAACATCTCTAAAAATAAGAGCATTGTATTTCGTACAAATCATCATAAGTTCTAGACCTGAATCTGGTAATGAATGGTGTGGCTGAACAAGTTGAGGACTTGGTGTTACCTTAGATTGTAAACTGTCAAGGTTGTAAAGATTGGGAAATAAATACTATGCATGCCTCTACTTTCTATAAGAAAAAATTTGTTGAAAATCACAAATTGTTTGCATAGTCAACTTACACACATCTCTGACACACACACTTACCCCATCAGACATGCCACCAGGGGTCTTTTCACAGTCCCATATGCTGAACAGTCTTGTTAGTGTATAGATCCAATTAGATTAGCAAATATTTTTCAGCTTCAGACAAAAAAATAATATTTCCCTTAAAACGTTGTCTTCTGTATGAATTCTACTATATTTCTTACTCATGATCATGTAGCCTACATGTGTGTAGCTAAAGCCAAAGGCCCAGTTTGTGGTTCACTGCCTGTTTCTCTGTATGTCATGGCATCAGGCAGTTTAAGGGACAGCTCAGAAGCACCGCGAGGCCCCCAGCTCCCTGCACAGAAGGTCATTATGTACAAAATGCCCATATTGGTGATATTTAGCAGACACAAAGAGACTTATGAGAGCCAATGCCAACTAGCCATCAGCCCATCGTAGCCCATCGTAGCCCATTTTTGTCTGTCTCTGGGTGAGTTGAAAGAGAAGAGGAGAGGAGAGGAGAGGAGAGGAGAGGAGAGGAGAGGAGAGGAGAGGAGAGGAGAGGAGAGGGAGAGGAGAGGAGAGGAGAGGAGAGGAGAGGAGAGGAGAGGAGAGGAGAGGAGAGGAGAGGAGAGGAGAGGAGAGGAGAGGAGAGGAGAGATATAGCTGGGCCTATAGTTATGGGTCACAAAATGTGTTTTCAGAAACGAAGCAGACACATTAAACATAATAATAATCCTGTTCCAGTGACAGTGTTGTATATGATGCTCCAGTCAGACTGATCTCAGTGTATTTCAACACTACCTCTCATCAGACTGATCTCAGTGTATTTCAACCAGCTAGTACTAACACTACCTCTCTCATTATCTCATAAAAAGAAGATCCTCTGACTGCAGATGAAGCCTATTTGTGGTTATAAATTCACAGGCCGACCGGGAATTCTGTGGGCTGCTGTGTAAACGTAAGCTCAGTGTGCGCACCACTGTTTATCTTCCCCCTGCCTGCCTCCACAGCCTCATTCCTCCTCCCTGCTGATGAAAGAGATTGCTCAGGTCTTACACTAATGAATATCCATTATTATTAAATGATGTTTGCGTTTTATGACCCAGTTTGAGCCCAATGAATGGAGCAGCAATGCTAAATACACAGTCTATTTGAGCAAAAAATATAGGCAGCAGGCAGCAGGATGGAGTTAAGGAGTTGTTTCACTGGAGTGTTAGATGCCTGAGGAGAGGAGATATTAGGAGAGGAAGAGGTAGAGGTAGAGGTAGAGGAAGAGGAAGAGGAGAGGAGAGGAGAGGAGAGGAGAGGAGAGGGCAGAGGAGAGGAGAGGAGAGGAGAGGAGAGGAGAGGAGAGGAGAGGAGAGGAGAGGGAGAGGAGAGGAGAGGAGAGGAGAGGAGAGGAGAGGAGAGGAGAGGAGAGGAGAGGAGAGGAGAGGAAGAAGAGAGGAAGAGGAGAGGAGAGGAGAGGAGAGGAGAGGAGAGGAGAGGAGAGGAGAGGAGAGGAGAGGAGAGGAGAGGGAGAGGAGAGGAGAGGAGAGGAGAGGAGAGGAGAGGAGAGGAGATGTGGAGAGGAGAGGAGAGGAGAGGAGAGGGAGAGGAGAGGAGAGGAGAGGAGAGGAGAGGAGAGGAGAGGAGAGGAGAGGAGAGGAGATGTAGAGGTATGAATGAGAGGGTTTTTGAACATTCCATTCACGGTTCACTGACGTGGCCAATTCTTAGTATTTTACTAATGTATGATAATTACAATTGATAGGTACAGACTTAGATATAGACTACTGATGTGAATGCATTACGTGAGCATCGGGCATCATGTCAAACTGTAGTAGGGAAATGAAAACACGAATACAGATTATTATTTTTTTGTATGACAAATGTGTGAACTTGGCATATATATCTAAAACATATTTATACATGGTTTCATGAATCTGATTAAGTGAAAATTGTATCTGAATACTGGGACCCTCTCTAGTCACTAGGGTGCAGAAGATTTCTGATAGGACTATGTTTCTGCCATCTCCAGCCACTAGGGGGCAGAAGACTTCTGGTAGGACTATGTGTCTTCCATCTCCAGCCACTAGGGGGCAGAAGTCTCTGGTAGGCCTACTTTTCCTTTGGATGATAAAATACATGGATTTGTTTCTTTAGAATCTACTTTCTCTCTTTGTGTCCTGGAGTGGAAGGAAGACTGAGAAGTAGCTCTGAATTGGTGATTTTGTTTTAATGATTGAGATGTTTCATTATGTTGACTTATCAAAAGAGTATAATTCAGCCTGAACCTCAAGCACATTCATTTCCCTGGTAATTAACCATTATCTAATTGTCTCTTTCCTACAACAAAACATGTCTCTATTGAACTATTGCCTAGCAGAACAGTGACACAATATCAAACAGAGGCAGTGTATTGTAGTAGTAGTTAATGTAATATGTACTGTATTGTTCTAAACAGAGCCAGTGTGTTGCAGTAGTAGTTAATGTAATATGTACTGTATTGTTGTAAACAGAGCCAGTGTATTGCAGTAGTAGTTAATGTAATATGTACTGTATTGTTGTAAACAGAGGCATTGTATTGCAGTAGTAGTTAATGTAATATTTACTGTATTGTTGTAAACAGAGCCAGTGTATTGCAGTAGTAGATAATGTAATATGTACTGTATTGTTGTAAACAGAGCCAGTGTATTGCAGTAGTAGTTAATGTAATATGTACTGTATTGTTCTAAACAGAGCCAGTGTATTGCAGTAGTAATTAATGTAATATGTACTGTATTGTTGTAAACAGAGCCAGTGTATTGCAGTAGTAGTTAATGTAATATGTACTGTATTGTTCTAAACAGAGCCAGTGTATTGCAGTAGTAGTTAATGTAATATGTACTGTATTGTTGTAAACAGAGCCAGTGTATTGCAGTAGTAGTTAATGTAATATGTACTGTATTGTTGTAAACAGAGCCAGTGTATTGCAGTAGTAGTTAATGTAATATGTACTGTATTGTTGTAAACAGAGCCAGTGTATTGCAGTAGTAGTTAATGTAATATGTACTGTATTGTTCTAAACAGAGCCAGTGTATTGCAGTAGTAGTTAATGTAATATGTACTGTATTGTTGTAAACAGAGCCAGTGTATTGCAGTAGTAGTTAATGTAATATGTACTGTATTGTTGTAAACAGAGCCAGTGTATTGCAGTAGTAGTTAATGTAATATGTACTGTATTGTTGTAAACAGAGCCAGTGTATTGCAGTAGTAGTTAATGTAATATTTACTGTATTGTTGTAAACAGAGCCAGTGTATTGCAGTAGTAGTTAATGTAATATGTACTGTATTGTTGTAAACAGAGCCAGTGTATTGCAGTAGTAGTTAATGTAATATGTACTGTATTGTTGTAAACAGAGCCAGTGTATTGCAGTAGTAGTTAATGTAATATGTACTGTATTGTTGTAAACAGAGCCAGTGTATTGCAGTAGTAGTTAATGTAATATTTACTGTATTGTTGTAAACAGAGCCAGTGTATTGCAGTAGTAGTTAATGTAATATGTACTGTATTGTTGTAAACAGAGCCAGTGTATTGCAGTAGTAGTTAATGTAATATGTACTGTATTGTTGTAAACAGAGCCAGTGTATTGCAGTAGTAGTTAATGTAATATGTACTGTATTGTTGTAAACAGAGCCAGTGTATTGCAGTAGTAGTTAATGTAATATTTACTGTATTGTTGTAAACAGAGCCAGTGTATTGCAGTAGTAGTTAATGTAATATGTACTGTATTGTTGTAAACAGAGCCAGTGTATTGCAGTAGTAGTTAATGTAATATGTACTGTATTGTTGTAAACAGAGCCAGTGTATTGCAGTAGTAGTTAATGTAATATTTACTGTATTGTTGTAAACAGAGCCAGTGTATTGCAGTAGTAGTTAATGTAATATGTACTGTATTGTTGTAAACAGAGCCAGTGTATTGCAGTAGTAGTTAATGTAATATGTACTGTATTGTTGTAAACAGAGCCAGTGTATTGCAGTAGTATCAGCGTCAGCAGAACAGTGTAAGGTAACCAGGGTGAGACGGTACGTAGCTCTGAACAAGCTAGATGTCTATTATTAGTTTGTTCAGATTTTGTCCGGACCAGACCCTAACAACACGCCGTTGATACAGACTTTTTCGTACCAGGTTAGGAGAATTAAAGCAGCAGGTTAGGAGAATTTACGCTGCAGGTTAGGAGAATTTACGCTGCAGGTTAGGAGAATTAAAGCTGCAGGTTAGGAGAATTAAAGCTGCAGGTTAGGAGAATTTACGCTGCAGATTAGGAGAATTAAAGCTGCAGGTTATGTGTAACGATCCCGGCAGTCTGAGTCGGGTCCTGTCTGGTGACTAGTTTTTCTGTTCGTGATCTCCAGTTTCCCGAGGGTTCGGGAACGCTCCGGGGAGCTCTCTTGATTTCCGCACCTGCATCCCATCAGCAATCTGCACACCTGGTCCTGATCATCACCCTTCTTAGGCTCTGGCCTAACATCCAGTCCCCTGCCGGATCGGGTAGCCATGAACAGTAGGTTTACCAGAGTATCAGTCTTAGAGCCTAGCGTTAGTTTTGTTGTTTTTGCACCGTGTTGGCTTGTTGCTTACTTACCCCCGTTTTGTTCCATCTGCAGTCACCCGTCCGGAACCTTCATCCAACCTCTGCCTGGTGGTGGCGGCTGCCCGACCCAGGATGGGATCAACCACTGCACCCCCAACAACTAATCAACGCCGCCCGCTCTGTTCCCTGGATTATTCAGCATCACTCTTGAATTTGTAATAAACACTCACCTTCGTTTCAACTTACCTTGTCCTGGTCTGCTTCTGGGTTCTGGCTTAGCAACTCGTGACAGAACGATCCGGCCAGTAATGAACCCAGCGGACCTGGACTCTGTTCGCCATGCCATTACCCATCAGGAGAAGATGTTGGGCCATCATAGCACGGTACTACAGGAGATCGCGTTGTCAGTTCGGAACCTTTCTACCGGTCTGACGGAGGTCCAGAACCAACGCAAGTTTCCGGTGGAGGATCCACTACCGGTTTCACCCATCTCGCCTGCCGCTTCTGGAGCTGTGTCCTTCCGTGAGCCCAAGGTTCCGACGCCGGATAGATATGAGGGGAGCTGGGAAGATGCCGTTCCTTCCTTATGCAGTGTGGATTAGTGTTCGATCTACAGCCCTACTCTTATGCCACAGACAAGGCTAGGATAGCCTTTGTGATTGCGTTGCTGCGTGGTCGAGCGCTGGAGTGGGCTTCAGCCGTTTGGGAACGACAAGACCCCTGCATGGCTTCATACCAGGGGTTCACGGCCGAGATGAGGAAGCTCTTCGACCATTCCGTCCGAGGGAGGGACGCAGCTAGGCGCCTGTTTTCGCTTCACCAAGGAACTCGCAGCGTGGCCGACTTCGTGATCGAGTTCAAGACGTTGGCTGTGGAGAGTGGGTGGAACGAGGAGTCTCTACAAGCGGCCTTTTACCAGGGTCTGTCGGAGCAGCTCAAGGATGAGTTGATCTCCTATCCGGAGCCTAGTGACCTGGACAGCTTGGTAGCCTTGTCTATTCGGGTGGATAATCGAGTCCGAGAGCGAAGGAGGGAGAAGCAATGGGGTCCGTCCAATCGATCAGCTTCTCAGTTCCCAGTCGGGTCGGGTGGTGGACCAGAACACGTCGATCATTCTCCACCACAAAGGATTAGTGGAGAGGTCCTCTCTCCCGATTCTGAACCCATGCAAGTGGGGCGGCACGGGTTAACCAAGGAGGAGCGTCAACATAGACGTAAGACCAACTGCTGCCTCTACTGTGGTAGCTCGGGACATTACATCTCCACTTGTTCCCGGCGGTCGTCAAACTGCCCGGCTCGCTAAAGTTGGGAGGACTTTTAGCGAGCCAGTTTCAACCTCTCAGTACCTCGGTCAGACCCCGTTTCCCGGCTACCCTTGTGAACAGGAATCAGAGCTTAGCGATTAACGCTTTTATCGATTCAGGTGCCGATGGAAGCTTTCTTGATGCCGAGTTGGTGGAACAGCTGGGGCTTTCCAAGGAGCAATTGCCGGAAGCCATTGAAGCGACCACTCTGAACGGCAGTAGTCTGGCACGTATCACGATGAGGACTGAACCGGTTAAGATGCGGTTGTCGGGGAATCATTCTGAGATGATTTCATTCTTCATTCTGCCGTCTTCCCATGTTCCTCTGGTCCTTGGATACCCCTGGCTGAAGGAACACAATCCCACGTTCGATTGGGTGACGGGCAAGGTAACGAGTTGGAGCCTTGATTGTCATGCTAACTGTCTCAAGACTGCCTGCCCCCATTCGGTTCCCAGTCAGGTGATTGAGGCTAAACCCCCAGATTTGTCCCTGGTTCCCGAGACATATCACGATTTGGGGAAGTTTTCAGTAAGCAGAAGGCTCTGTCACTCCCTCCCCACCGACCATATGATTGTGCCATCAACCTGTTCCCTGGAGCTGTCTACCCCAAGGGAAGGTTATACAGTATCTCCCGACCTGAACGTGAGGCTTTGGAGACCTACATCAAGGAGTCCCTAGCTGCTGGTCTCGTTCGTCCCTCGTCATCACCCCTGGGGGTCAGGATTCTTCTTTGTGGGTAAGAAGGATGGCTCTCTTCGACCGTGTATTGATTATCGGGGGTTGAATGACATCACGGTCAAGAACAAGTATCCCCTGCCCTTGATGAGTTCTGCCTTCGACTCCTTACAGGGTGCTACGGTGTTCACCAAGCTAGACCTACGCAATGCGTATCACATGGTCCGGATCAGAGAGGGGGACGAGTGGTTGACGGGTTTCAATACACCGATGGGTCACTTGAGTATCAGGTGATGCCGTTTGGACTGACCAATGCTCCAGCGGTATTCCAGAGTATGGTGAACGACGTCCTGAGAGATATGATCGGTCTCTTTGTGTTTGTTTACCTGGATGACATTCTGATCTTCTCGAAGGAACCTTCCGACCACGTCCAGCATGTCCGGCAGGTTCTGCAGCGATTGTTGGAGAATCGCCTGTTCGTGAAGGCCGAGAAGTGCGAGTTTCACGCCCACACGACATCCTTTCTCGGGTACATCATCTCCAGGGGAGAGATTAGGATGGACCAGGAGAAGGTTAGAGCGGTTCTGGAATGGGCCCAGCCCGGTACGAGATTGCAGCTCCAGAGATTTTTGGGGTTTCGAATTTCTACCGCAGATTCATCCGGGATTACAGCCGTGTGGCCGCTCCGTTAACTGCCTTGACTTCCAGTATCAGGACCTTCAAGTGGAATCCGGAGGCGGATCGAGCGTTTTCTGGATTTGAAGAGGCGATTCACCAACGCACCGATTCTCTCTCAACCGGACACGGCCCGTCAGTTCGTCGTTGAAGTGGACGCGTCTGATGTGGGAGTTGGCGCCATCCTGTCGCAGCGATGCTCCACGGACAGTAAACTCCATCCCTGCGCCTACTACTCGTCGCCTTTCGCCTGCGGAGAGGAATTACGATGTGGGTAACCGGGAGCTTCTCGCGGTGAAACTTGCCTTGGAGGAGTGGCGCCACTGGTTGGAGGGGGCGGAGCAACCGTTTATTGTCTGGACTGACCACAAGAATCTTGCTTACGTGCAATCGGCTAAACGTCTCAACTCCCGTCAGGCCAGGTGGGCGTTGTTTTTCGGACGATTCAAGTTTTCCCCTGACGTTCCGACCTGGATCTAAGAACGGCAAGGCGGACGCCTTGTCCCGGATGTTCTCAAGACGGAGGAGAGTGGGTCCAAGACCGAGACTATTCTCCCCCGGAACTGCGTCGTGGGAGCAGTTATGTGGAAGATTGAGGAGGAGGTGCTGGCGGCCCTTCGGACTCAGCCCGGTCCCGGTAACGGTCCACCCGGTCGGTTGTTTGTGCCTGAGTCGGTTCGTCCTGCTGTCCTCAAATGGTCCCACGCCAGCAAGATGGCTTGTCACCCTGGCGTGGCTCGGACAATGGCGTTTCTTCGCAGACGTTTTTGGTGGCCTGCCATGGCCGAGGATACTCGGGGTTTTGTTGCTGCCTGTCCAGTGTGTGCGCAGAATAAGAGTACCAATCGGCCCAGCTCTGGACTACTTCACCCCCCTTCCTATTCCCCGGCGACCATGGTCGCATCTGGCCCTGGACTTCGTCACTGGGTTGCCCGCTTCTGAGGGGAACACGGTCGTTCTGACTATCGTGGACAGATTCAGCAAGTTCGCCCACTTTGTGCCAATTGCCAAGCTTCCCTCGGCCTCGAGACGTCCGAGATCCTGGTTAGGGAGGTTTTCAGGGTCCACGGTTTGCCCAGTGATATCGTTTCCGACCGTGGCCCTCAGTTTACCTCTGCTGTCTGGAAGTCCTTCTGTTTGGCCATTGGAGCTACAGTCAGTCTCACATCTGGTTTTCACCCCCAATCCAATGGTCAGGCGGAGAGAGCCAACCAGAAGATGGAATCCACGCTACGCTGTCTGGTCTCTTCCAACCCCACCTCCTGGGTCTCTCAGTTGCCTTGGGTTGAGTATGCCCACAATACTCTCCCTACATCTGCCACTGGGATGTCTCCCTTCCAGTGCCTGTATGGCTACCAACCTCCCCTGTTCCCTTCTCAGGAGAAGGAGCTCTCAGTGCCTTCTGTTCAGGCCCATATTCGTCGTTGCCACCGGACCTGGCATCGGGCCAGAAAGGCACTCCTTAGAGTTTCGGACCGGTATCAGCTCCAGGCGAATCGTCGCCGGATCCCCGCTCCCACCTATACCATCGGAGATAGGGTTTGGTTGGCCACACGGGATCTTCCGTTACGGACTGAGTCTAGGAAGTTGTTACCGAAGTTCATTGGTCCGTTTGTGGTGGAGAAGGTGATCAATCCAGTGGCAGTTCGACTCAAACTACCGAGGACGCTCAGAGTCCATCCCACCTTTCATGTCTCCTGCCTCAAGCCTGTCTTCCTCAGTCCTCTGTTGCCTCCTCCGCCTCCTCCTCCTCCTCCTCGGATGATCGGAGGTGGTCCTGCCTACACGGTGCGTCGCATCATGGATTCCAGACGGCGGGGCCGGGGTTTCCAGTATCTCGTGGACTGGGAGGGGTATGGTCCTGAAGAGAGGAGTTGGATTCCGCGGCGACAGGTCCTAGATGCTGACCTCATCAGTGACTTCTACCGCCTCCATCCTGGCGCTCCGGGAGTCCGCCCGGTGGCGTTCGTCGGAGGGGGGTACTGTAACGATCCCGGCAGTCTGAGTCGGGTCCTGTCTGGTGACTAGTTTTTCTGTTCGTGATCTCCAGTTTCCCGAGGGTTCGGGAACGCTCCGGGGAGCTCTCTTGATTTCCGCACCTGCATCCCATCAGCAATCTGCACACCTGGTCCTGATCATCACCCTTCTTAGGCTCTGGCCTAACATCCAGTCCCCTGCCGGATCGTTAGCCATGAACAGTAGGTTTACCAGAGTATCAGTCTTAGAGCCTAGCGTTAGTTTTGTTGTTTTTGCACCGTGTTGGTTTGTTGCTTACTTACCCCCGTTTTGTTCCATCTGCAGTCACCCGTCCGGAACCTTCATCCAACCTCTGCCTGGTGGTCGGCGGCTGCCGACCCAGGATGGGATCAACCACTGCACCCCCAACAACTAATCAACGCCGCCCGCTCTGTTCCCTGGATTATTCAGCATCACTCTTGAATTTGTAATAAACACTCACCTTCGTTTCAACTTACCTTGTCCTGGTCTGCTTCTGGGTTCTGGCTTAGCAACTCGTGACATTATGAGAATTTACGCTGCAGGTTAGGAGAATTAAAGCTGCAGGTTAGGAGAATTTACGCTGCAGGTTAGGAGAATTAAAGCTGCAGGTTAGGAGACTTTACGCTGCAGATTAGGAGAATTAAAGCTGCAGGTTATGAGAATTAAAGCTGCAGGTTAGGAGAATTAAAGCTGCAGGTTAGGAGAATTTACGCTGCAGGTTAGGAGAATTAAAGCTAAGGTTAGGAGAATTTACGCTGCAGGTTAGGAGAACTAAAGCAGCAGGTTAGGAGAATTTACGCTGCAGGTTAGGAGAATTAAAGCTGCAGGTTAGGAGAATTTACGCTGCAGGTTAGGAGAATTAAAGCTGCAGGTTAGGAGAATTTACGCTGCAGGTTAGGAGAATTAAAGCTGCAGGTTAGGAGAATTTACGCTGCAGGTTAGGAGAATTAAAGCAGCAGGTTAGGAAAATTAACATAGCAGGTTAGGATAATTAGGTTAGGTTAGGAAAAGGGTTAGTGAAAACGCTCTCCTTACCTGCTACGAAAAGTAACTTGTATCGAAGTGTCGGGTTTTTAGGGAGTCCCGTCCATGGACGTTGAAATCAAGGCCGGACCGCACCAAAAAAAGACATCCGGTCTGGACACAACCAAAAAAAGACACCAAAAAGTACTTGCTACATTTTGAATGCTTAGGCAAGTCGGAATTATTGACCAATTCTGGCATCTGAGTCTCCTGAGTGGCGCAGTGGTCTAAGGCACTGCATCGCAGTGCTAGCTGTGCCACTAGAGATCCTGGTTCGAATCCAGGCTCTGTCGCAGCTGGCCGCGACTGGGAGACTCATGGGCGGCGCACAGTTGTCCAGGGTAGGGGAGGGAATGGCCGGCAGGGATGTAGCTCAGTTGATAGAGCATGGTGTTTGCAACGCCAGTGTTGTGGGTTCAATTCCCACGGGGGATAGAGCATGGTGTTTGCAACGCCAGTGTTGTGGGTTCAATTCCCACGGGGGACCAGTTAAAAAAAATTACAAAAAATATATATATATATGTATTCACTAACTGTAAGTCGCTCTGGATAAGAGCGTCTGCTAAATGACTAAAATGTAAAAGTGGGGTCACAAGATGAAGGAGTGGGGTCACAGGGTGGAGATGATGGAGTGGGGTCACAGGGTGGAGATGGAGTGGGGTCAAAGGGTGGAGATGAAGGAGTGGGGTCACAGGGTGGAGATGGAGTAGGGTCACAGGGTGGAGATGGAGTGGGGTCACAGGGTGGAGATGAAGGAGTGGGGTCACAGGGTGGAGATGGAGTAGGGTCACAGGGTGGAGATGAAGGAGTGGGGTCACAGGGTGGAGATGAAGGAGTGGGGTCACAGGGTGGAGATGAAGGAGTGGGGTCACAGGGTGAAGATGAAGGAGTGGGGTCACAGGGTGGAGATGAAGGAGTGGGGTCACAGGGTGGAGATGAAGGAGTGGGGTCACAGGGTGAAGATGAAGGAGTGGGGTCACAGGGTGGAGATGAAGGAGTGGGGTCACAGGGTGGAGATGAAGGAGTGGGGTCACAGGGTGGAGATGAAGGAGTGGGGTCACAGGGTGCAGATGAAGGCGTAGGGTCAAAGGGTGCTCTTTATTTATTTTTTATTTGTATTTTTTACTTAACCATTTTTTACTTAACAATTATTTTTCTTAAAACTGCATTGTTGGTTAACGGCTTGTAAGTCAGCATTTCACTGTAAGGTCTACACCTGTTGTATTCGGCGCATGGGACAAATACATGTTTGATTTGATTTGAGATGAAGGAGTGGGGTCACAGGGTGAAGATGAAGGAGTGGGGTCACAGGGTGGAGATGAAGGCGTGGGGTCACAGGGTGGAGATGAAGGCGTGGGGTCACAGGGTGGAGATGGAGTTGGGTCACAGGGTGGAGATGGAGTGGGGTCACAGGGTGGAGATGGACTGGGGTCACAGGGTGGAGATGAAGGTGTGGGGTCACAGGGTGGAGATGGAGTGGGGTCACAGGGTGGAGATGAAGGTGTGGGGTCACAGGGTGGAGATGGAGTGGGGTCACAGGGTGGAGATGGAGTGGGGTCACAGGGTGGAGATGGACTGGGGTCACAGGGTGGAGATGAAGGTGTGGGGTCACAGGGTGGAGATGGAGTGGGGTCACGGTGTTGAGATGAAGGCGTGGGGTCACAGGGTGGAGATGGAGTGGGGTCACGGTGTTGAGATGAAGGCGTGGGGTCACAGGGGGATTCCTGGCAATCAGAAAACAAAATGTTGTCATTCCATGAAGTCATTACCGTGTTCAGAAGGAATAGCCCTCTCCAACGCTACGTCTATTGCCCAGGGGCTCTGGTCAAAGTGGTGGACTATAAGGAAACAGGGTGTCATTTGGGATGTAGTCGCAACCCCAGTCCCTGCTCCAGCCTGGGCCGATGACTCACTGTTATTTCCACAAAGAACGAAACTCTTTCATAAAAGCTTTCCCTTCTGTATTTACTGTGCCAGTTGACGATTGGTAGTTGGAAATAGCATATCATTTTATCGGGAGTGATTATGTCCACATATGGTTGAAGTCGGAAGTTTACATACACCTTAGCCAAATACATTTAAACTCAGTTTTTCACATTTCCTGACATTTAATCCTAGTAAAAATTCCCTGTCTTAGGTCAGTTAGGATCACCACTTTATTTTAAGAATGTGAAATGTCAGAATAATAGTAGAGAGAATGATTTATTTCAGCTTTTATTTCTTTCATCACATTCCCAGTGGGTCAGAAGTTTACATACATTCAATTAGTATTTGGTAGCATTGCCTTTAAATTGTTTAACTTGGGTCAAACGTTTCGGGTAGCCTTCCACAAGCTTCCCACAATAAGTTGGGTGAATTTTGGCCCATTCCTCCTGACAGAGCTGGTGTAACTGAGTCAGGTTTTTAGGCCTCCTTGCTTGCACACGCTTTTTCAGTTCTGCCCACACATTTTCTAAAGGATTGAGGTCAGGGCTTTGTGATGGCCACTCCAATACCTTGACTTTGTTGTCCTTAAGCAATTTTGCCACAACTTTGGAAGTATGCTTGGGGTCATTGTCCATTTGAAAGACCCATTTGCGACCAAGCTTTAACTTCCTGACTGATGTCTTGAGATGTTGCTTCAATATATCCACATAATTTTCCTTCCTCATGATGCCATCTATTTTGTTAAGTGCACCAGTCCCTCCTGCAGAAAAGCACCCCCACAGCAAGATGCTGCCACCCCCGTGCTTCACGGTTGGGATGGTGTTCTTCGGCTTGCAAGCCACCCTTTTTTTCCTCCAAACATAACAATGGTGATTATGGGAGCCAGAAAATCTTTCTGAATGAGAGGGGGTCAAATACTTATTTCCGTCATTAAAATGCAAATCAATTTATAAAATTTTTGACATGCGTTTTTCTGGATTTTTTTGTTGTTATTCGGTCTCTCACTGTTAAAATAATCCTACCATTACAATTATGGACTGATCATGTCTTTGTCAGTGGGCAAACGTACAAAATCAGCAGGGGATCAAATACTTTTTTCTCTCACTGTAAGTAAGTGGATGTTAACTTCCGACATCAACTGTAACTATTTAGCAGTTGTATGGCTTGGGGGTTCTGTTCAAATCAAATCAAATCAAATTGTATTGGCCACATGCGCCGAATACAACAGGTGCAGACATTACAGTGAAATGCTTACTTACAGCCCTTAACCAACAGTGCATTTCTTTTTAACAAAAAAAGTAAAAATAAAACAACAACAAAAAAAGTGTTGAGAAAAAAAGTAAAATAAAATAACAGTAGGGAGGCTATATATACAGGGGGGTACCGGTGCAGAGTCAATGTGCGGGGACACCGGCTAGTTGAGGTAGTTGAAGTAATATGTACATGTGGGTAGAGTTAAAGTGACTATGCATAAGTAATTAACAGAGTAGCAGCAGCGTAAAAGGATGGGGTGGGGGGGCAGTGCAAATAGTCCGGGTAGCCATGATTAGCTGTTCAGGAGTCTTATGGCTTGGGGGTAGAAGCTGTTGAGAAGTCTTTTGGACCTAGACTTGGCACTCCGGTACCGCGTGCCGTGCGGTAGCAGAGAGAACAGTCTATGACTAGGGTGGCTGGAGTCTTTGACAATTTTGAGGGCCTTCCTCTGACACCGCCTGGTATAGAGGTCCTGGATGGCAGGAAGCTTGGCCCCAGTGATGTACTGGGCCGTACGCACTACCCTCTGTAGTGCCTTGCGGTCGGAGGCCAAGCAGTTGCCATACCAGGCGGTGATGCAACCAGTCAGGATGCTCTCGATGGTGCAGCTGTATAATTTTTTGAGGATCTGAGGACCCATGCCAAATCTTTTCAGTCTCCTGAGGGGGATTAGGCTTTGTCGTGCCCTCTTCACGACTGTCTTGGTGTGTTTGGACCATGATAGTTCGTTGGTGATGTGGACACCAAGGAACTTGAAGCTCTCAACCTGTTCCACTACAGCCCTGTCGATGAGAATGGGGGCGTGCTCAGTCCTCTTTTTTTTCCTGTAGTCCACAATCATCTCCTTTGTCTTGGTCACGTTGAGGGAGAGGTTGTTGTCCTGGCACCACACGGCCAGGTCTCTGACCTCCTCCCTATAGGCTGTCTCATCGTTGTCGGTGATCAGGCCTACCACTGTTGTGTCGTCGGCAAACTTAATGATGGTGTTGGAGTCGTGCCTGGCCATGCAGTCATGGGTGAACAGGGAGTACAGGAGGGGACTGAGCACGCACCCCTGAGGGGCCCCCGTGTTGAGGATCAGTGTGGCAGATGTATTGTTACCTACCCTTACCACCTGGGGGCGGCTCGTCAGGAAGTCCAGGATCCAGTTGCAGAGGGAGGTGTTTAGTCCCAGGATCCTTAGCTTAGTGATGAGCTTAGAGGGCACTATGGTGTTGAATGCTGAGCTGTAGTCAATGAATAGCATTCTCACGTAGGTGTTCCTCTTGTCCAGGTGGGAAAGGGCAGTGTGGAGTGCAATAGAGATTGCATCATCTGTGGATCTGTTGGGGCGGTATGCAAATTGGAGTGGGTCTAAGGTTTCTGGGATAATGCTGTTGATGTGAGCCATGACCAGCCTTTCGAAGCACTTCATGGCTACAGACGTCAGTGCTACGGGTCGGTAGTCATTTAGGCAGGTTATCTTAGAGTCCTTGGGCACGGGGACTATGGTGGTCTGCTTGAAACATGTTGGTATTACAGACTCAGTCAGGGACATGTTGAAAATGTCAGTGAAGACACTTGCCAGTTGGTCAGCACATGCTCGGAGTACATGTCCTGGTAATCCGTCTGGCCCTGCGGCCTTGTGAATGTTGACCTGCTTAAAAGTCTTACTCACATCGGCTACAGAGAGCGTGATCACATAGTCATCCGGAACAGCTGGTGCTCTCATACATGCTTCAGTGTTGCTTGCCTCGAAGCGAGCATAGAAGTGGTTTAGCTCGTCTGGTAGGTTTGTGTCACTGGGCAGCTCGCGGCTGTCCTTCCCTTTGTAGTCTGTAATAGTTTTCAAGCCCTGCCACATCCGACGAGCGTCAGAGCCAGTGTAGTACGATTCATACTTAGTCCTGTATTGACTCTTTGCCTGTTTGATGGTTCGTCGGAGGGCATAGCGGGATTTCTTATAAGCGTCCGGGTTAGAGTCCCGCTCCTTGAAAGCGGCAGCTCTACCCTTTAGCTCAGTGCGGATGTTTCCTATAATCCATGGCTTCTGGTTGGGGTATGTACGTACGGTCACTGTGGGGACGACATCATCAATGCACTTATTGATGAAGCCAGTGACTGATGTGGTGTACTCCTCAATGCTGTCTGAAGAATCCCGGAACATGTTCCAGTCTGTGCTAGCAAAACAGTCCTGTAGTTTAGCATCTGCGTCATCTGACCACTTTTTTATTAACCGAGTCACTGGTGCTTCCTGCTTTAGTTTTTGCTTATAAGCAGGAATCAGGAGGATAGAGTTATGGTCAGATTTGCCAAATGGAGGGCGAGGGAGAGCTTTGTATGCGTCTCTGTGTGTGGAGTAAAGGTGGTCCAGAGTTTTTTTTCCTCTGGTTGCACATTTAACATGCTTGTAGAAATTAGGTAGAACGGATTTAAATTTCCCTGCATTAAAGTCCCCGGCCACTAGGAGCGCTGCATCTGGATGAGCGTTTTCCTGTTGATTTATGGCCTTATACAACTCATTCAGTGCAATCTTAATGCCAGCATTGGTTTGTGGTGGTAAATAGACAGCTATGAAAAATATAGATGAAAACTCTCTTGGTAAATAGTGCGGTCTACAGCTAATCATAAGATACTCTACCTCAGGTGAGCAAAACCTCGAGACTTCCTTAGTATTTGATTTTGTGCACCAGCTGTTGTTTACAAATATACACAGACCGCCACCCCTTGTCTTACCGGAGTCAGCCGTTCTATCCTGCCGATGTAGCGTATAGCCCGCTAGCTGTATGTTGTCCATGTCGTCGTTCAGCCACGACTCGGTGAAACATAAGATATTACAGTTTTTAATGTCCCGTTGGTAGGATAACCGTAATCTTAGGTCATCCAATTTGTTCTCCAATGATTGAAGATTGGCGAATAGGATTGATGGGAGCAGCAGTTTACTCGCTCGCCGTCGGATCCTTACAAGGCACCCCAACCTACGTCCACGATATCTCCGTCTCTTCCTCATGCGAATGACGGGGATTTGGGCCTTGTCGGGTGTCTGTATGATATCCTTCGCGGCCGCCTCGTTGAAGAAAAAATCTTCGTCCAATACGAGGTGAGTAATCGCTGTCCTGATATCCAGAAGCTCTTTTTGGTTATAAGAGACGATGGCAGAAACATTATGTACAAAATAAATTACAAATAACGCGTAAAAACACACATAATAGTACAATTGGTTAGAGGGCTGTAAAACGGCAGCCATCTTCTCCGGCACTGTTATATCTATTCATAGCCTAATTAGAAGAAGCCCCCTCAATATTTTAATTTATTTCTAGGAGCTGATCAGTTGTCAGCATCTAATGTTAAGGTAAGATTTGAATGGAGAAACTGATCTGAGAGCAACGCTGCCTTTCTTTCAATCCTGTCAGTATCGACACCTGCTCTAACAACACACTTAGTGAACTTTCTCTCTACATGGTGTTTTGGGAAACATGTGAGTTCTTCGGCCATTACAGAAACGATGCATCGTTAAAACCATCGTAAACTTAATCTCCACCCTGTGACCCCACTCCTCCATCTCCACCCTGTGACCCCACTCCTTCATCTCCACCCTGTGACCCCACTCCTTCATCTCCACCCTGTGACCCCACTCCTTCATCTCCACCCTGTGACCCCACTCCTTCATCTCCACCCTGTGACCCCACTCCTTCATCTCCACCCTGTGACCCCACTCCTTCATCTCCACCCTGTGACCCCACTCCTTCATCTCCACCCTGTGACCCCACTCCTTCATCTCCACCCTGTGACCCCACTCCTTCATCTCCACCCTGTGACCCCACTCCATCTCCACCCTGTGACCCCACTCCTTCATCTCCACCCTGTGACCCCACTCCTTCATCTTCACCCTGTGACCCCACTCCTTCATCTCCACCCTGTGACCCCACTCCATCTCCACCCTGTGACCCCACTCCATCTCCACCCTGTGACCCCACTCCATCTCCACCCTGTGACCCCCACTCCTCCATCTCCACCCTGTGACCCCACTCCATCTCCACCCTGTGACCCCACTCCATCTCCACCCTGTGACCCCACTCCATCTCCACCCTGTGACCCAACTCCATCTCCACCCTGTGACCCCAATCCATCTCAACACCGTGACCCCACTCCATCTCCACCCTGTGACCCCACTCCTTCATCTCCACCCTGTGACCCAACTCCATCTCCACCCTGTGACCCCACTCCATCTCCACCCTGTGACCCCACTCCATCTCCACCCTGTGACCCAACTCCATCTCCACCCTGTGACCCCACTCCACCTCAACACTGTGACCCCACTCCATCTCCACCCTGTGACCCATCTCCATCTCCACCCTGTGACCCCACTCCATCTCCACCCTGTGACCCCAATCCATCTCCACCCTGTGACCCCACTCCATCTCCACCCTGTGACCCCACTCCATCTCAACACTGTGACCCCACTCCATCTCCACCCTGTGACCCCACTCCATCTAGTTTACAGTAGTTTACAGTAGTTTACAGTAGTTTACAGTAGGTAAAAGTAGTTTATAGTCGTTTACAGTAGTTTACAGTAGTTTCTAGTAGTTCTGACAAACTAAGCAAAAGGAGAAAGAGCAGAATCAGTGAAAAGGTCTAATGTAGCCTATTCAACTGTCGGTCAGTCAATCTGAGTTCCTGACCATATGTGTTGGTTGGTTTCTCTGGGCAGTGCTTTGTCAGAGTTAAATTTGGCCTTTCTCCTCTTTGTTCAGCTCCATGTGGCTCCCTTTCCTGGAAGTCTCTCTCTGTCCTGTTTGCCTTTAGCACTCCCACTCTGTTTTTGGAAAAAGCAGAGGACGTCGTGAGAGCATCCGTCCTCAGCCCCTTGTCTGTCTCCAACACAGCTCCCGGGTTAAAAATACCACACCGCTCTGGAGATCTGGACGAAGCAGAAAGTACAGAGAAGAACGGGGGAAAATAGCCTCGCATGATGGGGAAAATGGTAAATGGTTTTATTGCAGTTACTGTCGTCATCGTTAAATCTGACATTAACAAAACATAGCAGGGTAATTTACACTTCACGCAAATACTAAATGTTCGAGGCAGGGAGCCCTGAAGTCAACGAGCAATGCCACAAGACAGAGAGGGACCAGACCAGCATGGATCCAGCATGGTTCCAGCATCCACAGACACGCAACAGAGGCCTCAGGGAGGATAAAAGAGTGTGTTGCGGCATGTCTTTTCATCTCTAGCCAGAGGGTATAATGTATAGGGATAAGGGAGTGACCACTAAAGGACCGCAGCTGGCTGTGTCTAGACGACTACTGGACCATCGCGGTGCTGCTGTGGGACCGCTACTAGTTCGTCGCCGGGTGAAGGAGGGCAACAGGTTCACACGAGCAGGGTCCACCAACCACCACCACCACAACACCACCACAACACCACCACCACAACACCACCACCACAACACCACCACCACAACACCACCACCACACCACCACCACCACCATTCCTCCACCACAACACCACCACCACAACACCACCACCACAACACCACCACCACAACACCACCAATCCTCCACCACAACACCACCACCACAACACCACCACCACAACACCACCACAACACCACCACCACCACAACACCACCAACCACCACCACCATTCCTCCACCACAACACCACCACCACAACACCACCACCACAACACCACCACAACACCACCAACCACCACCACCATTCCTCCACCACAACACCACCACCACAACACCACCATCCACCACCACCATTCCTCCACCACAACACCACCACCACAACACCACCACCACAACACCACCACCACAACACCACCAACCACCACCACCATTCCTCCACCACAACACCACCACCACCATTCCTCCACCACAACACCACCACCACAACACCACCAACCACCACCACCATTCCTCCCCAACAACACCACCACCACTCCCCCACAACACCACCACCACTCCCCCACAACACCACCACCACTCCCCCACTCCACCACCACCACTCCCCCCACAACACCACCACTCTCCCACCAGTCCCCAGTTCGGCCCTGCATGGGACGCTGAGTTCTTCTCTCCTCTGTGCTGTACATGCCATGCCATTGGAATTGAAGAAGTGCTCAGTACAAATCAGAAGAGCCACGCTACGGGAAGCATATCATTATCTCATCCCTGAGGGAGGACACTCACTGGGAATGGAGACGGGACACTCACTGGGACTGGGAATGGAGGGAGGACACTCAATGGGACTGGGACTGGAGGGAGGACACTCACTGGGACTGGAGGGAGGACACTCACTGGGACTGGGACTGGAGGGAGGACACTCACTGGGACTGGGACTGGAGGGAGGACACTCACTGGGACTGGAGGGAGGACACTCACTGGGACTGGAGGGAGGACACTCACTGGGACTGGAGGGAGGACACTCACTGGGACTGGGACTGGAGGGAGGACACTCACTGGGACTGGAGGGAGGACACTCACTGGGACTGGAGGGAGGACACTCAATGGGACTGGGACTGGAGGGAGGACACTCACTGGGACTGGAGGGAGGACACTCACTGGGACTGGAGGGAGGACACTCACTGAGACTGGAGGGAGGACACTCACTGAGACTGGGACTGGGACTGGGACTGGAGGGAGGACACTCACTGGGACTGGAGGGAGGACACTCACTGGGACTGGAGGGAGGACACTCACTGGGACTGGGACTGGAGGGAGGACACTCACTGGGACTGGGACTGGAGGGAGGACACTCACTGGGACTGGAGGGAGGACACTCACTGGGACTGGAGGGAGGACACTCACTGGGACTGGGACTGGAGGGAGGACACTCACTGGGACTGGAGGGAGGACACTCACTGGGACTGGAGGGAGGACACTCAATGGGACTGGGACTGGAGGGAGGACACTCACTGGGACTGGAGGGAGGACACTCAATGGGACTGGGACTGGAGGGAGGACACTCACTGGGACTGGAGGGAGGACACTCACTGAGACTGGGACTGGGACTGGGACTGGAGGGAGGACACTCACTGGGACTGGGACTGGAGGGAGGACACTCACTGGGACTGGGACTGGAGGGAGGACACTCACTGGGACTGGAGGGAGGACACTCACTGGGACTGGAGGGAGGACACTTACTGAGACTGGGACTGGGACTGGGAGAAGAAAATACTCTGCTCTGGTCTGGTCTGCTCTTTTCATGGTCTGGGTGAATGGAATATTGCCATGTCATGGAGCCTGGCCTGGACTCTAGTCACTGCCCACGTGAAAACTAGAAAGGGTTAGGGTTAGAAAGGGACAGTCAGGAAGCCACCAGACACTAGTGAATGAACAGCATTCCCACACAGTACAGGACACTGTTCTACTGTGCTCATTTTGATAGGTGCTAAATGTAGCTTTGACTCCAGTAGGGATACGATGGAGTTGTGATGTTTCTGATGGAACACCTTTCAGTAAATGAACAGACATAATATCCGTCCAGATCAGTGAAGGTATGTCAGTCATCTTTCATCACAGCATGCTGCAGACCTGCACCCCTTAGTGCTGTTTACTATGTTACCGCGTGTCAGACATACTGACCAGCTGCATTGTGGGTTGATTATTCATGGAGCAGCAGGTAGCCTGGTGGGTAGGAGCAAGTAGCAGAAAGGTTTCTGGATCAAATCCCCAAGCCGTTCTTCCAGAAGTTCTTTGAACTCTGACTTTGGAAACAGCGTTTCAACTCTCTGAACTGTACTTTGCAGAGTCTCATAGAGACTCTCTCTACCAATCTGTCATGTTTGGAGACTGTCCCTAAAAATCTCTCCTTTTGTACCTTGTGTTCTCATCCTCAGTGTCCATTCTTCCAGAAGTTCTTCAAGCTTATGACTTTGAAAACAGCGTTTCAAACAATATCCAGATCTATGTTCTCATAACCTACGGTGCAGTCAGACAGACGGACAGTTGGTGGGTGGCCGTGTCCATGGTAAACAAACACAGAACAGAGAATTACATTGGTCCGGGCCAGTGAACATAAATGACTGAGGAGCAATGTGACTTGGACAGGGAGAGTCAATAAACAGGATCAAAGTGACTTGGACAGGGAGAGTCAATAAACAGGATCAAAGTGACTTGGACAGGGAGAGTCAATAAACAGGATCAAAGTGACTTGGACAAGGAGAGTCAATAAACAGGATCAAAGTGACTTGGACAAGGAGAGTCAATAAACAGGACGGGGATAGACACTAACAGAGGGAGGGAACAGAAGCTAAACCACGTCTGACTGTCATTCAGCAGGGATCTACCCCCACAGCTTCACTGTCTGTTCCACTGGTAAGTTATGACACTGTCTGCATCGGCACCCAAATGGCACCCTAGTCCCTATACAGTGCACTACTTTAGACCAGAGCCCTAAAATGAATTACGGGCCCCCCTACTGAACAGTACCCCTACTGAACAGCCCCCCTACTGAACAGCCCTCCTACTGAACAGCCCCCCTACTGAACAGCCCCCCTACTGAACAGCCCCCTTACTGAACAGCCCCCCTACTGAACAGTCCCCCTACTGAACGCCCCCCTACTGAACAGCCCCCCTACTGAACAGCCCCCTACTGAACAGTCCCCCTACTGAACAGCCCCCCTACTGAACAGCCCCCCTACTGAACAGCCCCCCTACTGAACAGCCCCCCTACTGAACAGCCCCCTACTGAACAGCCCCCTACTGAACAGCCCCCTACTGAACAGCCCCCTACTGAACAGCCCTCCTACTGAACAGCCCCCTACTGAACAGCCCCCCTACTGAACGCCCCCCCTACTGAACAGCCCCCCTACTGAACAGCCCCCCTACTGAACAGCCCCCCTACTGAACAGTCCCCCTACTGAACAGTCCCCCTACTGAACAGCCCTCCTACTGAACAGCCCCCCTACTGAACAGCCCCCCTACTGAACAGCCCCCCTACTGAACAGCCCCCCTACTGAACAGCCCCCTACTGAACAGCCCCCTACTGAACAGCCCCCTACTGAACAGCCCTCCTACTGAACAGCCCCCCTACTGAACAGCCCCCTACTGAACGCCCCCCTACTGAACAGCCCCCTACTGAACAGCCCCCCTACTGAACAGCCCCCCTACTGAACAGTCCCCCTACTGAACAGCTCCCCTACTGAACAGCCCTCCTACTGAACAGCCCCCCTACTGAACAGTCCCCCTACTGAACAGCCCCCCCACTGAACGCCCCCCCTACTGAACAGTCCCCCTACTGAACAGCCCCCCTAGTGAACAGCCCCCCTACTGAACAGTCCCCCTACTGAACAGCCCCCCTACTGAACAGTCCCCCCACTGAACATAGCCCGGGTCTCAGTGGTAGACTCCATACTCCAACAGGACAGACAGTGATAGACTCAATACTCCAACAGGATAGTGATAGATAGACTCCATACTCCGATGGGACAGACTTTTTTGTGGGGTTTGTATCATTTGATTTACCCAACATGCCTACCACTTTTAAGATGCAAAATATTTTTTCTTGTGAAACAAACAAGAAATAAGACAAAAAAAACTGAAAACTTGAGCGTGCATAACTATACACCCCCCCAAAGTCAATACTTTGTAGAGCCACCTTTTGCAGCAATTACAGCTGCAAGTCTCTTGGGGTATGTCTCTATAAGCTTGGCACATCTAGCCACTGGGATCTTTGCCCATTCATTAAGGCAAAAATGCTCCAGCTCCTTCAAGTTGGATGGGTTCCGCTGATGTACAGCAATCTTTAAGTCATACCACAGATTCTCAATTGGATTGAGGTATGGGCTTTGACTGGACCATTCCAAGACATTTAAAAGATTCCCCTTAAACCACTCCAGTGTTGCTTTAGCAGTATGCTTAGGGTCATTGTCCTGCTGGAAGGTGAACCTCCATCCCAGTCTCAAATCTCTGGAAGACTGAAACAGGATTCCCTCAACCACACTGTTTAGCTCCAGGGACCCTGTGGAGGCTAGGTGTCTAAGTCACTCCACCAGGTCAAGGGTCATCTAGTAACATCTCCTTCCTGTGAGGGTAAAGCCGTGTTGGGCCTCATAACCTGGCATATCTCTGTAATGTGGATAATGTGGTCTCTCAGGTTCCAAGATAAAGGTTCCATAGAGCTCTCCCTGATGACACACGGGTTCCATAGAGCCCTCCCTGATGACACACGGGTTCCATAGAGCTCTCCCTGAGGACACACTGGTTCCATAGAGCTCTCCCTGATGACACACTGGTTCCATAGAGCCCTCCCTGATGACACACTGGTTCCATAGAGCTCTCCCTGATGACACACTGGTTCCATAGAGCTCTCCCTGATGACACACTGGTTCCATAGAGCTCTCCCTGATGACACACTGGTTCCATAGAGCTCTCCCTGAGGACACACTGGTTCCATAGAGCTCTCCCTGATGACACACTGGTTCCATAGAGCTCTCCCTGATGACACACTGGTTCCATAGAGCTCTCCCTGATGACACACGGGTTCCATAGAGCTCTCCCTGAGGACACACTGGTTCCATAGAGCTCTCCCTGATGACACACTGGTTCCATAGAGCTCTCCCTGATGACACACTGGTTCCATAGAGCTCTCCCTGATGACACACTGGTTCCATAGAGCTCTCCCTGAGGACACACTGGTTCCATAGAGCTCTCCCTGATGACACACCGGTTCCATAGAGCTCTCCCTGATGACACACTGGTTCCATAGAGCTCTCCCTGAGGACACACTGGTTCCATAGAGCCCTCCCTGATGACACACTGGTTCCATAGAGCTCTCCCTGAGTTCACACTGGTTCCATAGAGCTCTCCCTGATGACACACGGGTTCCATAGAGCTCTCCCTGATGACACACTGGTTCCATAGAGCTCTCCCTGAGTTCACACTGGTTCCATAGAGCTCTCCCTGATGACACACTGGTTCCATAGAGCTCTCCCTGATGACACACTGGTTCCATAGAGCTCTCCCTGATGACACACGGGTTCCATAGAGCCCTCCCTGATGACACACTGGTTCCATAGAGCCCTCCCTGATGACACACGGGTTCCATAGAGCCCTCCCTGATACAAAAGAGCAGATATCTTTCATGGGCTTAACAGGAGTCAGGGTTTGGAGAGGTCTGTGGATGTTCCAAAGTCTCCAACGCTGTCACACACACACACACACACACACACACACACACACACACACACACACACACACACTCCAGTAAACACACACTCCAGTAAACACACACACTCCAGCACACATACATACACAGAAGAACAAGACCACACACACACACACACACACACACACACAGACTCCTTGTACTTTTCCACTGGTAAGGGGAAAGGGCTGACTCACTTCCTCAGCCTCTCTGCCTAGGCCTAGCTAAACACCTCTCCATCTGTCTAACTGTTGTTAAAAACCCCTCATCAACATCTCTAATAAAATCAATATGAATCACCCCTCCTCAACATCTCTAATCAAATCAACATGAATCACCCCTCCTCAACATCTCTAATCAAATCAACATGAATCACCCCTCCTCAACATCTCTAATCAAATCAACATGAATCACCCCTCCTCAACATCTCTAATCAAATCAACATGAATCACCCCTCCTCAACATCTCTAATCAAATCAACATGAATCACCCCTCCTCAACATCTCTAATCAAATCAATATGAAACACCCCTCCTCAACATCTCTAATCAAATCAACATTGTATTTTCATCCTGTTCTCCAAGAAATCCTATAGCTAGCCCCTATATCAGGGGAATTCAATAGCCCCCTATACCAGGGGGATTCTATACCTCCTGTACCAGGGGGATTCTATACCTCCTGTACCAGGGGGATTCTATAGCCCCCTGTACCAGGGGGATTCTATACCTCCTGTACCAGGGGGATTCTATAGCCCCCTGTACCAGGGGGATTCTATACCTCCTGTACCAGGGGGATTCTATAGCCCCCTGTACCAGGGGGATTCTATACCTCCTGTACCAGGGGGATTCTATAGCCCCCTGTACCAGGGGGATTCTATACCTCCTGTACCAGGGGGATTCTATAGCCCCCTGTACCAGGGGGATTCTATACCTCCTGTACCAGGGGGATTCTATAGCCCCCTATACCAGGGGGATTCTATAGCCCCTTATACCAGGGGGATTCTATACCTCCTGTACCAGGGGGATTCTATAGCCCCCTATACCAGGGGGATTCTATACCTCCTGTACCAGGGGATTCTATAGCCCCCTATACCAGGGGGATTCTATACCTCCTGTACCAGGGGATTCTATAGCCCCCTGTGCCAGGGGGATTCTATAGCCCCCATACCAGGGGATTCTATAGCCCCCCTATACCAGGGGGGATTCTATACCTCCTGTACCAGGGGGATTCTATAGCCCCCTATACCAGGGGGATTCTATAGCCCCCTATACCAGGGGGATTCTATAGCCCCCTATACCAGGGGGATTCTATAGCCCCCTATACCAGGGGGATTCTATAGCCCCCTATACCAGGGGGATTCTATACCTCCTGTACCAGGGGGATTCTATAGCCCCTTATACCAGGGGGATTCTATACCTCCTGTACCAGGGGGATTCTATAGCCCCCATACCAGGGGGATTCTATACCTCCTGTACCAGGGGGATTCTATAGCCCCTTATACCAGGGGATTCTATAGCCCCCCTATACCAGGGGGATTCTATACCTCCTGTACCAGGGGGATTCTATAGCCCCCCATACCAGGGGATTCTATAGCCCCCTATACCAGGGGGATTCTATAGCCCCCTATACCAGGGGGATTCTATACCTCCTGTACCAGGGGGATTCTATAGCCCCCTATACCAGGGGGATTCTATAGCCCCCTATACCAGGGGGATTCTATAGCCCCCTATACCAGGGGGATTCTATACCTCCTGTACCAGGGGGATTCTATAGCCCCCCTATACCAGGGGATTCTATAGCCCCCCTATACCAGGGGATTCTATACCTCCTGTACCAGGGGATTCTATAGCCCCCCATACCAGGGGATTCTATAGCCCCCTATACCAGGGGGATTCTATACCTCCTGTACCAGGGGATTCTATAGCCCCCTGTACCAGGGGGATTCTATAGCCCCCTATACCAGGGGGATTCTATACCTCCTGTACCAGGGGGATTCTATAGCCCCCTATACCAGGGGGATTCTATACCTCCTGTACCAGGGGGATTCTATAGCCCCCTATACCAGGGGGATTCTATAGCCCCTTATACCAGGGGGATTCTATACCTCCTGTACCAGGGGGATTCTATAGCCCCTTATACCAGGGGGATTCTATACCTCCTGTACCAGGGGGATTCTATAGCCCCCTATACCAGGGGGATTCTATACCTCCTGTACCAGGGGGATTCTATAGCCCCTTATACCAGGGGGATTCTATAGCCCCCTATACCAGGGGGATTCTATACCTCCTGTACCAGGGGGATTCTATAGCCCCCTATACCAGGGGGATTCTATAGCCCCTTATACCAGGGGGATTCTATAGCCCCCTATACCAGGGGGATTCTATACCTCCTGTACCAGGGGGATTCTATAGCCCCCTATACCAGGGGGATTCTATAGCCCCCTATACCAGGGGGATTCTATAGCCCCCTATACCAGGGGGATTCTATACCTCCTGTACCAGGGGGATTCTATAGCCCCCTATACCAGGGGATTCATAGCCCCCCTATACCAGGGGGGATTCTATACCTCCTGTACCAGGGGATTCTATAGCCCCCTATACCAGGGGGGATTCTATACCTCCTGTACCAGGGGGATTCTATAGCCCCCTATACCAGGGGGATTATATAGCCCCTTATACCAGGGGGATTCTATAGCCCCCTATACCAGGGGGATTATATAGCCCCTTATACCAGGGGGATTCTATAGCCCCCTATACCAGGGGGATTCTATAGCCCCCTATACCAGGGGGATTCTATAGCCCCCTATACCAGGGGGATTCTATAGCCCCCTATACCAGGGGGATTCTATAGCCCCCTATACCAGGGGGATTCTATAGCCCCCTCTACCAGGGGGATTTTATTTTGACCCAACAACTTTTTTTATTTTTTGTTGTTGGACATAAAATACTGTAAAAAGACTGGTAAATCAGCTCCAAGTGATTTTAATTTTGGACATATGTTCCAAAATATTATCACACGTAATAGAAATATACTGTATATGTGATTTCATACAAATGTAAGCAAGGTTTGAAGTGATTGTTTCAGTCATCTGTTTGGGCTTCTTGTGGTCAATTTGCAGCCTATAAATTATTTGTAATTATGTTCCGGCCCCCTAACCAACCACTCAAGAAAAAATTGGCCCGCAGCAGAGATCCATTTTAACAGTTGTATAGGACACATCACAGCAGAGATCCATTTTAACAGTTGCATAGGACACATCTCAGCAGAGGTCCATTTTAACAGTTGTCTAGGACACATCTCAGCAGAGATCCATTTTAACAGTTGTATAGGACACATCTCAGCAGAGACCCATTTTAACAGTTGTATAGGACACATCTCAGCAGAGGTCCATTTTAACAGTTGTCTATGACACATCTCAGCAGAACCTGCGGTATCTCTTCCTACATTAGAGTATGTCTGACGTCATGGTGCCCACAGGGGCACGCTACACACTACTAGATGAATACCATCCACGTTACATGGGCTAAATCAAACCAGACAATTATATATCTTCACTAGATAAGTAGAGCAAGAAAACATTTCAGGACAGGGTAGTGACTATTTGGGGACCCGGCAGTGACTATTTGGGAACAAAGTAGCAACTATTTGGGGACAAGGTAGTGACTATCCGGGGACAAAATAGTGACTATTTGGGGACCAGGCAGTAACTATTTGGGAACAAGACAGTGACTATTTGGGGACAAGGCAGCGACTATTTGGGGACAGGGCAGTGACCATTTGGGGACAGGATAGTGACTATTTGGGGACCCGGCAGTGACTATCTGGTGACAGGATAGTGACTATTTGGGGACAGGGTAGTGACTATTTGGGGACAGGATAGTGTCTATTTGGGGACAGGATAGTGACTATATGGGGACTGGATAGTAACTATTTGGGGACAGGAAAGTGACTATTTGGGGACAGGATAGTGAGTATTTGGGGACAGGATAGATAATATTTGGGGGCAGGGAAGCAACCATTTGCGGACCTGGCAGTGACTATTTGGGGACAGGATAGTGACTATTTGGGGACAGGAAAGTGATTATTTGGGGACCTGGCAGTGACTATTTGGGGACAGGATAGTGACTATATGGGGACTGGATAGTAACTATTTGGGGACAGGAAAGTGACTATTTGGGGACAGGATAGTGAGTATTTGGGGACAGGATAGATAATATTTGGGGGCAGGGAAGCGACTATTTGCGGACCTGGCAGTGACTATTTGGGGACAAGATAGTGACTATTTGGGGACAGGAAAGTGATTATTTGGGGACCTGGCAGTGACTATTTGGGGACAGGATAGTGACTATATGGGGACTGGATAGTAACTATTTGGGGACAGGAAAATTACTATTTGGGGACAGGATAGTGAGTATTTGGGGACAGGATAGATAATATTTGGGGGCAGGGAAGCGACTATTTGGGGACCTGGCAGTCACTATTTGGGGACAGGATAGTGACTATTTGGGGACAGGAAAGTGATTATTTAAGGACCTGGCAGTGACTATTTGGGGACAGGATAGTGACTATATGGGGACTGGATAGTAGCTATTCGGGGACAGGATAGTGACTATTTGGGGACAGGGCAGTGACCATTTGGGGACAAGATAGTGACTATTTGGGGACCCGGCAGTGACTATCTGGTAACACGAAAGTGACTATTTGGGGACAGGGTAGTGACTATTTGGGGACAGGATAGTGTCTATTTGGGGACAAAAAAGTGACTATTTGGGAACAAGGCAATGACTATTTGGGAACAGGGCAGTGACTATTTGGGGACAGGATAGTGACTATATGGGGACTGGACAGTAACTATTTGGGGGCAGGGAAGCGACTATTTGGGGACCTGGCAGTAACTATTTGGGGACAGGATAGTGACTATTTGGGGATAGGAAAGTGATTATTTGGGGACCTGGCAGTGACTATTTGGGGACAGGATAGTGACTATATGGGGACTGGATAGTAACTATTTGGGGACAGGAAAGTGAGTATTTGGGGACAGGATAGTGAGTATTTGGGGACAGGATAGATAATATTTGGGGGCAGGGAAGCGACTATTTGGGGACCTGGCAGTAACTATTTGGGGACAGGATAGTGACTATTTGGGGATAGGAAAGTGATTATTTGGGGACCTGGCAGTGACTATTTGGGGACAGGATAGTGACTATATGGGGACTGGATAGTAACTATTTGGGGACAGGAAAGTGAGTATTTGGGGACTGGATAGTAACTATTCGGGGACAGGATAGTGACTATTTTGGGACCAGGCCGCGATTATTTGGGAACAGGATAACAACTATTTGGGGTCTATACGGTGACTATTTGACTATTTGGGGGCAGGGCAGTGACTATTTGGGGACAGGATAGTGACTATATGGGGACTGGATAGTAACTATTTGTGGACAGGAAAGTGACTATTTGGGGACAGGATAGTGAGTATTTGGGGACAGGATAGATAATATTTTGGGGCAGGGAAGTGACTATTTGGGGACCTGGCAGTAACTATTTGGGGACAGGATAGTGACTATTTGTGGACAGGAAAGTGATTATTTAAGGACCTGGCAGTGACTATTTGGGGACTGGATAGTAACTATTAGGGGACCGGATAGTGACTATTTTGGGACCTGGCCGTGACTATTTGGGAACAGGATAACAACTATTTGGGGTCTATACAGTGGCTATTTGACTATTTGGGGGCAGGGCATTGACTATTTGGGGACAGGATAGTGAGTATTTGGGGACAGGATAGAGAATATTTGGGGGCAGGGTAGTGACTATTTGGGGACCTTGCAGTGACTCTTTGGGGACACGAAAGTGACTATTCGGGGACCAACCAGTGACTATTTGGGGACAGGATAGTGACTTTTGGGGACAGGATAGTAACTACTTGGGGACAGGATAGTGACTATTTGGGGACAGGATAGTGACTATTTGGGGACAGGGCAGTGACTATTTGGGGACAGGATAGTGAGTATTTGGGGATAAAATATTGACCACAAGACTGAAAAGCAAGTTAAAATGCAAGAGAAGGCACAGGATGTTTAGTGGAAGTGTTTTAATTTAGATCTGGTCTCTTTGCCTCCTCTCCTACTGTTCTGAGATCAGACCTGCGGTGGAGGTCACATCAGACAGCTGCCACCACCGGACATATCCTCTCTTTCATCCTCCAAGCTGGTAAACCAGAGGTAACGACTGTAAACTGACCATGAACACATGATGGGCACCGCCCGCCCAGTGGTAGGCATGGCGCCCCGTCTCTGCTTCTCTCTCTCTCTCTGCCTCTCTCTCTCTCTTCTCTCTCTCTCTCTCTCTCTCTCTCTCTCTCTGCCTCTCTCTCCATAAGCACCTTTGGGCCCCACATGTGCCCATAGCCAGCCACTCAGACCTCAGGCTTTAGGCCTCTGAGCTACCAGTCTGTCTTTCTGTTGTAAACACCCCAGAGGAGCCTGAGGATATTGTGTGGTCTGGACCAGAGTGTACCATATGCCACACTCAGCGTAATTACTATCTCTCTCTGACCACCCAGCACTTAGGGGGGGGCCACTTTGATTCACCAACCATGGGATAACAACTCTCTGCCTTGCCACACGGGCTTCACATCAGGTTCTCTCTCTCTTTCCAGGACACCCCTAACAATCTAACTGTACTGCTGGGTGTGTTAAATGCGCAGGGAGCTGCCCTTGTTCACAAAGTGTCTCAGAGCAGAAGTGCTGCTCTAGGACCCGGGCCCCCCTGTATATATAGAAGGACCCGGCCCCCCTGTATATATAGAAGGACCCGGGCCCCCCTGTATATATAGAAGGACCCGGCCCCCCTGTATATATAATCGTCTTTATTATGATATACAGGACCTAGGACCCGGGCCCCCTGTATATATAATCGTCTTTATTATGATATACAGGACCTAGGACCCCGGCCCCCCTGTATATATAGAAGGACCAGGGCCCCCCTGTAAATATAGAAGGACCCGGGCCCCCCTGTATATATAGAAGGACCCGGCCCCCCTGTATATATAATCGTCTTTATTATGATATACAGGACCTAGGACCCGGGCCCCCCTGTATATACAGAAGGACCCGGCCCCCCTGTATATATAGAAGGACCCGGCCCCCCTGTATATATAGAAGGACCCGGCCCCCCTGTATATATAGAAGGACCCGGCCCCCTTGTATATATAGAAGGACCCGGGCCCCCCTGTATATATAGAAGGACCCGGGCCCCCCTGTATATATAGAAGGACCCGGGCCCCCTGTATATATAGAAGGACCCGGGCCCCCCTGTATATATAGAAGGACCCGGCCCCCCTGTATATATAATCGTCTTTATTATGATATACAGGACCTAGGACCCGGGCCCCCTGTATATATAATCGTCTTTATTATGATATACAGGACCTAGGACCCCGGCCCCCTGTATATATAGAAGGACCCGGGCCCCCCTGTAAATATAGAAGATCCCGGGCCCCCCTGTATATATAGAAGGACCCGGCCCCCCTGTATATATAATCGTCTTTATTATGATATACAGGACCTAGGACCCGGCCCCCTGTATATAGAAGGACCCGGCCCCCTGTATATATAGAAGGACCCGGCCCCCCTGTATATATAGAAGGACCCGCCCCCCTGTATATATAGAAGGACCCGGCCCCCCTGTATATATAGAAGGACCCCGGCCCCCTGTATATATAGAAGGACCCGGGCCCCCTGTATATATAGAAGGACCCGGGCCCCCTGTATATATAGAAGGACCCGGGCCCCCCTGTATATATAGAAGGACCCGGGCCCCCTGTATATATAGAAGGACCCGGGCCCCCTGTATATATAGAAGGACCCGGGCCCCCCTGTATATATAGAAGGACCCGGGCCCCCTGTATATATAGAAGGACCCGGCCCCCTGTATATATAGAAGGACCCGGGCCCCCTGTATATAGGAAGGACCCGGGCCCCTGTATATATAGAAGGACCCGGCCCCCCTGTATATATAGAAGGACCCGGGCCCCCTGTATATATAGAAGGACCCCGGCCCCCCTGTATATATAGAAGGACCCGGCCCCCCTGTATATATAATCGGCTTTATTATGATATACAGGACCTAGGACCCGGGCCCCCCTGTATATATAGAAGGACCCGGGCCCCTCTGTATATATAGAAGGACCCGGGCCCCCCTGTATATATAGAAGGACCCGGCCCCCTGTATATATAGAAGGACCCGGCCCCCCTGTATATATAATTGTCTTTATTATGATATACAGGACCTAGGACCCCCGCCCCCCTGTATATATAGAAGGACCCGGGCCCCCTGTATATATAGAAGGACCCGGGCCCCCTGTATATATAGAAGGACCCGGGCCCCCTGTATATAGAAGGACCCGGGCCCCCTGTATATATAGAAGGAGGGCCCCCTGTATATATAATCGTCTTTATTATGATATACAGGACCTAGGACCCGGGCCCCCTGTTATATAGAAGGACCCGGCCCCCCTGTATATGAGAAGGACCCGGGCCCCCTGTATGTATAGAAGGACCCGGCCCCCTGTATATATAGAAGGACCCGGCCCCTGTATATATAGAAGGACCGGGCCCCCTGTATATATAGAAGGACCCGGGCCCCCTGTATATATAGAAGGACCCGGGCCCCCCTGTATATATAGAAGGACCCCGGCCCCCTGTATATATAGAAGGACCCGGCCCCCTGTATATATAGAAGGACCCGGGCCCCCTGTATATATAGAAGGACCCCGGCCCCCCTGTATATATAGAAGGACCCCGTCCCCCTGTATATATAGAAGGACCCGGCCCCCCTGTATATATAATCGGCTTTATTATGATATACAGGACCTAGGACCCGGGCCCCCTGTATATTGTGACGTCACGAGAGGCTACACAGCTTTCAGCGGGATTGCTCAAGTAGTGCAAGGAGACAATGTGCTTTGGCGGAGTGGGTGGGGTTATATCCTTCCTGTTTGGCCCTGTCGGGGTTTCTTCGGATGGGGCCACAGTGTTCTCCGGACCGCTCCTGTCTCAGCCTCCAGTATTTATGCTGCAGTAGTTTATGTGTCGGGGCTGAGGGTTTAGTTGGTTATACCTGAGTACTTCTCCTGTCTTATCCAGTGTCCTGTGTGAATTTAAGTATGCTCTCTCTAATTCTCTCGTTCTCTCTTTCTCTCTGAGAACCTGAGCCCTAGGACCATACGTCAGGACTACCGGGCATGATGACACCTTGCTGTCCCCAGTCCGCCTGGCCTTGCTGCTATTCCAGTTTCAACTGTTCTGCCTGCGGCTACTACGAAACCCCTACCTGTCCCAGACCTGCTGTTTTCAACTCTAAATGATCGGCTATGAAAAGCCAACTGAGAGACCTGAGCCCTAGGACCATACGGTCGACTACCGGCCGTGGTGACTCCTTGCTGTCCCCAGTCCGCCTGGCCTTGCTGCTATTCCAGTTTAAACTGTTCTGCCTGCGGTTATGGAAACCCTACCTGTCCCAGACCTGCTGTTTTAAACTCTAATGATCGGCTATGAAAAGCCAACTGAGATTTATTCCTGATTATTATTTGACCATGCTTGTCACTTATGAACATTTTTGAACATCTTGGCATGGTTCTGTTATAACCTCCACCCGGGCACAGCCAGAAGAGGACTGGCCACCCTCATAGCCTGGTTCCTCTCTAGGTTTCTTCCTAGGTTTTGCCTTTCTAGGGAGTTTTTCCTAGCCACCGTGCTTCTACACCCGCATTACTAGCTGTTTGGGGTTTTAGGCTGGGTTTCTGTACAGCACTTCGAGATATTAGCTGATGTAAGAAGGGCTATATAAAATAAAATTGATTGAAAAAAATTGATTGAAGGTTCAAACAAAACAAGGATTTTATTATAGGTCTTGGGAAATTAACTAAAAATATAACAAAATTCTGTTCTCTTGTGGCTCTTTAAGGGTTAACAGTTCAGGGATGTCTCTTCCACATCCAAAATCATAATTCTCACTCGCTCAGATAACTTTTCCCCAGCCTTACTGTAGTCCACGTTGCAGCTAGTGGCCAACCCAGCAAAGTCCTTCCAAATGTCTCTCACGTATTTCCACAGGTGCATATATCCAAAGGTGAGTATTTCCCAAAGGTAAGTATCTCCAAATCCTTATATTCCTCATGGAAGTGGACGTGCAGCACTCTTGTCCTCCAGAGAGCCCAGGTTGGAGACTGTCTCTTCACCCCCCACACACTCCCTCAGTGTGTCTCTTCCTTCCCAAACCTTCAGCTCATCAGCTCCTCATTTGTTTCAGCTGCGTGGGAAGATTGGCCATAGAGGGGTGGAGTTCCCGACCATACCAGCAGATGGAGCCATAGCTGTCTGGGTTTGCAGCCACCTCAGGGGGATGTAACGTCCCTCCAGGACACAGCCTCTCGTGACATCACACATCCCCCTCCTCGGGACCCGACGTCCTCGTCGGGGTAAAGGCAGCGAAGAAGGCATCACGCCGGGAGAGGGCGTCCGCATTGCCGTGGTGCTTGCCAGCCTGCTCTCTCTTCAACTCCTCCACCTCTAGGACCAGGGACTCAGCCTCCTGTTGTCTCTCCTTGAGTTTCTTACTGAACGCATCAGCCTTGGTTTTAGCAGAGTTTAGCTTCTGTTGAGCAGCTTTCAGTTCCTTCTCTCTCTGCCTCCGCATTCTTCATCTTGTTCTCCAACACCTTGTACTTCTCCTCTGCCTTCTTCTGGACCTCCTTACTACTGCGCAGGGTCTCCTCACACTCCTCGATGGTCCTGCGCAGCCTCTCCAGCTCCTCCTGTTGCTTATGGAAGGAGCTCTGTTGGAGTTTAGCCTGGAGGATATCTAACTCTTCTGTCTTCATGTCTAACTGTTGCTTTAACAAACGATACCTCTCAGCGGTCCCCTTCAGACCAGACAGTTCTTTGTCCAGATTCTGTAGCTCCGTCTCTGTGTCGGTCTGGGCACCTGCCCTCCCTATCAGAGCCCGGGGCGGGAGTGAGTAATTCGGAGGATTGCACGGAGCCTTCCCAGGATGAGTCTTGCCTCTCCGTTTCCGAGGTACTCGGGGTTATCCTCTCCTGAGACTCTCTCCAGAGTGGGTAAAAGGCTGGGCAGTCTCGTCCAATTAGGGACAGGGACGGGGAGGGAATCAACCACCCCCGCCGTCGTGTGTATGGTTCCCCGTGTGCTGGTCATTGTAAGTTCAGTAATGGGGGTATTCTCTGGTGTCCCCATGGACACAGGAAACTGGGAGGACTTTCCCCGGGGTCAGACACGTTGGGCCCACCAAATCCTTACGCACCAGGGTGGCCCGGCTACCAGAATCCAGTAAGGCCTCCACATCATGGTGATTCACAGTTACCGGGCAGGTGGGGGGTCGATCTGGGCCGCCATCTACGACTCCCAAGAGCGAGGCAAACGGTGTGTGGGTGCTGAGCTGGAGGACTCCGCAGTGGGCATAGGTTCATCGGCTGGTTTCCCACACTGCCAGGAGATATGTCCCATCTCCCCACACCGGTAACACTGTCGAAGTTTCCCCCTCCTGGTGTACTCTTCTTGGACCCGCCTGGTTTCTGGCTCCCCCTGGAGCCGGGATAAGTCCTGGACGTGGCTGGGTTCGAGACCTTGGGGGTCCTTTGGACGGGTTCTTCCCATTTGTGGTGGGGCCGCCCTCCTGGGGTCTTTTCGGGAAGCATTCAGCATCTCCGCTGTGGCCTGGTACTTTTCCACAGCTTCCACGGTCAGATCAGCCGTGGTCAAGGCCTGTTGACTGATGAACCGTTTTTGCCTCATAAGGCAGGGGCGCGTAGGTAACGATCCACCACAACGGCCTCCACCACCGCCGCTGCTGTATTCCTCTGCAGATCCAGCCATTTCCTTGCGATTCGGACAAGTTCATGCATCTGCGCCCGAGGAGGTTGGTCTGGTTGGAAGGTCCAGCCGTGAAAGCGCTGGGCCATACCAAACTTTGTGAGTCCATATCTGCTGAGGATCTCAGACTTCAGGGCATCATAGTCAGTAACCTGGTCAGGGCCCAGGTCCCGGACAGCATTCAGCGATTCCCCGGTTAGAAAGGGGGCTAACAGACCAACCCACTGTTGCTTGGGCCAGGCTTCCCTAGTGGCCGTGGCCTCAAATGCATGCAGGTATGCCTCAATGTCATCGGTAGCTCCCATCTTAGATATAAAGTCACTTGCCTTTATTGGGCGGGTATTTTGGACCACCCTCTGTCTCTGCAACTGCAATTCCTCTGCCTTCAGAAGGTTGGCTTTCTTTTGCTCCTCCAAGAGAGCCACGTTTGCTGCATCTGGGCTTGCTGGCCAGCAACAAGGGCTTTCAATATGTCCTCCATTTCAGTCGGCGGGAGCCTACGGCCAACTTGGAAAACTGGGTGATCAAACCTTCGGTATCCTCCTCTGACATGCACTATTAACGCTTGAGCGTGCCTGTATTCTCCACCATCTGTGACGTCACGAGAGGCTACACAGCTTTCAGCGGGATTGCTCAAGTAGTGCAAGGAGACAAGGTTCAAACAAAACAAGGATTTTATTATAGGTCTTGGGAAATTAACTAAAATATAACAAAATTCTGTTCTCTTTTTGGCTCTTTAAGGGTTAACAGTTCAGGGATGTCTCTTCCACATCCAAAATCATAATTCTCACTCGCTCAGATAACTTTTCCCCAGCCTTACTGTAGTCCACGTTGCAGCTAGTGGCCAACCCAGCAAAAAGTCCTTCCAAATGTCTCTCACGTATTTCCACAGGTGCATATATCCAAAGGTGAGTATTTCCCAAAGGTAAGTATCTCCAAATCCTTATATTCCTCATGGAAGTGGACGTGCAGCACTCTTGTCCTCCAGAGAGCCCAGGTTGGAGACTGTGTCTCTTCACCCCCCACACACTCCCTCAGTGTGTCTCTTCCCTTCCCAAACCTTCAGCTCATCAGCTCCTCATTTGTTTCAGCTGCGTGGGAAGATTGGCCATAGAGGGGTGGAGTTCCCGACCATACCAGCAGATGGAGCCATAGCTGTCTGGGTTTGCAGCCACCTCAGGGGGATGTAACGTCCCTCCAGGACACAGCCTCTCGTGACATCACAATATATAGAAGGACCCCGGCCCCCCTGTATATATAGAAGGACCCCGGCCCCCCTGTATATATAGAAGGACCCGGCCCCCCTGTATATATAGAAGGACCCGGGCCCCCTGTATATAGAAGGACCCGGGCCCCTGTATATAGAAGGACCCCGGGCCCCCTGTATATATAGAAGGACCCGGCCCCCTGTATATATAGAAGGACCCGGGCCCCCCTGTATATATAGAAGGACCCGGGCCCCCTGTATATATAGAAGGACCCGGGCCCCCCTGTATATATAGAAGGACCCGGCCCCCCTGTATATATAGAAGGACCCAGGCCCCCTGTATATATAGAAGGACCCCGGCCCCCTGTATATATAGAAGGACCCCGGCCCCCCTGTATATATAGAAGGACCCCGCCCCCTGTATATATAGAAGGACCCGGGCCCCTGTATATATAGAAGGACCCGGCCCCCCTGTATATAGAAGGACCGGGCCCCCTGTATATATAGAAGGACCCGGGCCCCCTGTATATATAGAAGGACCCGGCCCCCCTGTATATATAGAAGGACCGGGCCCCCTGTATATATAGAAGGACCCGGGCCCCCTGTATATATAGAAGGACCCGGGCCCCCCTGTATATATAGAAGGACCCGGCCCCCTGTATATATAATCGTCTTTATTATGATATACAGGACCTAGGACCCCGGCCCCCCTGTATATATAGAAGGACCCGGGCCCCCTGTATATATAGAAGGACCCGGGCCCCCTGTATATATAGAAGGACCCGGCCCCCCTGTATATATAATCGTCTTTATTATGATATACAGGACCTAGGACCCGGGCCACCCTGTATATATAGAAGGACCCGGCCCCCCTGTATATATAGAAGGAGCCCTGATATATAGAAGGACCCGGCCCCCTGTATATATAGAAGGACCCGGCCCCCTGTATATATAGAAGGACCCGGGCCCCCTGTATATATAGAAGGACCCGGCCCCCTGTATATATAGAAGGACCCGGCCCCCTGATATATAGAAGGACCCGCCCCCCTGATATATAGAAGGACCCGGGCCCCCTGTATATATAGAAGGACCCGGGCCCCCTGTATATATAGAAGGACCCGGGCCCCTGTATATAGAAGGACCCGGGCCCCCTGTATATATAGAAGGACCCGGGCCCCCTGTATATATAGAAGGACCCCGGCCCCCTGTATATATAGAAGGACCCGGGCCCCCTGTATATATAGAAGGACCCGGCCCCCCTGTATATATAGAAGGACCCGGGCCCCCCTGTATATAGAAGGACCCGGGACCCCTGTATATAGAAGGACCCGGCCCCCTGTATATATAGAAGGACCCGGTCCCCCCTGTATATATAGAAGGACCCGGGCCCCCTGTATATATAGAAGGACCCGGGCCCCCTGTATATATAAAAGGACCCGGCCCCCTGATATATATAATCGTCTTTATTATGATAAGGACCTAGGGACCCGCCCCCTGTATATAGAAGGACCCGGGCCCCCTGTATATAGAAGGACCCGGGCCCCCCTGTATATATAGAAGGACCCGGCCCCCCTGTATATATAATCGTCTTTATTATGATATACAGGACCTAGGACCCGGGCCACCCTGTATATATAGAAGGACCCGGCCCCCCTGTATATATAGAAGGACCCGGCCCCCCTGTATATATAGAAGGACCCGGCCCCCCTGTATATATAGAAGGACCCCGGCCCCCCTGTATATATAGAAGGACCCGGGCCCCCTGTATATATAGAAGGACCCGCCCCTGTATATATAGAAGGACCCGGCCCCCTGTATATAGAGAAGGACCCGGCCCCCTGTATATATAGAAGGACCCGGGCCCCCTGTATATATAGAAGGACCCGGGCCCCCTGTATATATAGAAGGACCCGGGCCCCCTGTATATATAGAAGGACCCGGGCCCCCTGTATATATAGAAGGACCCGGCCCCCTGTATAAGAACTATATAGAAGGACCCGGGCCCCCTGTATATAGAAGGACCCGGCCCCCTGATATATAGAAGGACCCGGCCCCCTGTAGTATAGAAGGACCCGGCCCCCTGTATATATAGAAGGACCCGGCCCCCCTGTATATATAGAAGGACCCGGCCCCCCTGTATATATAGAAGGACCCGGCCCCCTGTATATATAGAAGGACCCGGGGCCCCCTGTATATAGAAGGACCCGGGCCCCCTGTATATATAGAAGGACCCGGGCCCCCTGTATATATAGAAGGACCCGGCCCCCTGTATATATAGAAGGACCCGGGGCCCCCTGTATATATAGAAGGACCCGGGCCCCCTGTTATATAGAAGGACCCGGGCCCCCTGTATATATAGAAGGACCCGGACCCCCCTGTATATATAGAAGGCACCCTGCCCCCCTGTATATATAGAAGGACCCGGCCCCCTGTATATATAGAAGGACCCGGCCCCTGTATATAGTAGAAGGACCCGGGCCCCCCTGTATATAGAAGGACCCGGCCCCTGTATATATATAGAAGGACCCGGCCCCCTGTATATATAGAAGGACCCGGCCCCCTGTATATATAGAAGGACCGGCCCCCTGTATAGAAGGACCCGGCCCCTCTGTATATATAGAAGGACCCGGCCACCTGTATATAAGTAGAAGGACCCGGGCCCCCCTGTATATATAGAAGGACCCGGCCCCCCTGTATATATAGAAGGACCCGGGCCCCCCTGTATATATAGAAGGACCCGGCCCCCCTGAATATATAATCGTCTTTATTATGATATACAGGACCTAGGACCCGGGCCCCCCTGTATATATAGAAGGACCCGGGCCCCCTGTATATAGAAGGACCCGGGCCCCCTGTATATATAGAAGGACCCGGCCCCCTGTATATAGAAGGACCCGGCCCCCTGTATATAGAAGGACCCGCCCCCTGTATATATAATCGTCTTTATTATGATATACAGGACCTAGGACCCGCCCCCTGTATATATAGAAGGACCGGGCCCCCTGTTAGAAGGACCCGGGCCCCCTGTATATAGAAGGACCCGGCCCCCCTGTATATATAGAAGGACCCGGCCCCCCCTGTATATATAGAAGGACCCGGGCCCCCCTGTATATATAGAAGGACCCGCCCCCTGTATATATAGAAGGACCCGGCCCCCCTGTATATATAGAAGGACCCGGCCCCCCCTGTATATAGAAGGACCCGGCCCCTGTATATATAGAAGGACCCGCCCTGATATATAGAAGGACCCGGCCCCCTGTATATATAGAAGGACCCGGCCCCCTGTATATATAGAAGGACCCGGCCCCTGTATATATAGAAGGACCCGGCCCCCTGTATATATAGAAGGACCCGGGCCCCCCTGTATATATAGAAGGACCCGGGCCCCCCTGTATATATAGAAGGACCCGGGCCCCCCTGTATATATAGAAGGACCCGGGCCCCCCTGTATATATAGAAGGACCCGGGCCCCCCTGTATATATAATCGTCTTTATTATGATATACAGTCAAAATGGAAACTGATCCTAGATCAGCACTCCCCCTCCGAGATGTTTTGTGAATATGGGCCCTGGTAGCAGAGAGAATACAACACCATGTGGGCCCTGGTAGCAGAGAGAATACAACACCATGTGGGCCCTGGTAGCAGAGAGAATACAACACCATGTGGGCCCTGGTAGCAGAGAGAATACAACACCATGTGGGCCCTGGTAGCAGAGAGAATACAACACCATGTGGGCCCTGGTAGCAGAGAGAATACAACACCATGTGGGCCCTGGTAGCAGAGAGAATACAACACCATGTGGGCCCTGGTAGCAGAGAGAATACAACACCATGTGGGCCCTGGTAGCAGAGAGAATACAACACCATGTGGGCTCTGGTAGCAGAGAGAATACAACACCATGTGGGCTCTGGTAGCAGAGAGAATACAACACCATATGGGCCCTGGTAGCAGAGAGAATACAACACCATGTGGGCCCTGGTAGCAGAGAGAATACAACACCATGTGGGCCCTGGTAGCAGAGAGAATACAACACCATGTGGGGCCCTGGTAGCAGAGAGAATACAACACCATATGGGCCCTGGTAGCAGAGAGAATACAACACCATGTGGGCTCTGGTAGCAGAGAGAATACAACACCATGTGGGCCCTGGTAGCAGAGAGAATACAACACCATGTGGGCCCTGGTAGCAGAGAGAATACAACACCATATGGGCCCTGGTAGCAGAGAGAATACAACACCATGTGGGCCCTGGTAGCAGAGAGAATACAACACCATGTGGGCCCTGGTAGCAGAGAGAATACAACACCATGTGGGCCCTGGTAGCAGAGAGAATACAACACCATATGGGCCCTGGTAGCAGAGAGAATACAACACCATGTGGGCCCTGGTAGCAGAGAGAATACAACACCATGCCGGGCCCTGGTAGCAGAGAGAATACAACACCATGTGGGCCCTGGTAGCAGAGAGAATACAACACCATGTGGGCCCTGGTAGCAGAGAGAATACAACACCATGTGGGCCCTGGTAGCAGAGAGAATACAACACCATGTGGGCCCTGGTAGCAGAGAGAATACAACACCATGTGGGCCCTGGTAGCAGAGAGAATACAACACCATGTGGGCTCTGGTAGCAGAGAGAATACAACACCATGTGGGCCCTGGTAGCAGAGAGAATACAACACCATGTGGGCCCTGGTAGCAGAGAGAATACAACACCATGTGGGCTCTGGTAGCAGAGAGAATACAACACCATGTGGGCCCTGGTAGCAGAGAGAATACAACACCATGTGGGCCCTGGTAGCAGAGAGAATACAACACCATGTGGGCCCTGGTAGCAGAGAGAATACAACACCATGTGGGCCCTGGTAGCAGAGAGAATACAACACCATATGGGCCCTGGTAGCAGAGAGAATACAACACCATGTGGGCTCTGGTAGCAGAGAGAATACAACACCATGTGGGCCCTGGTAGCAGAGAGAATACAACACCATGTGGGCCCTGGTAGCAGAGAGAATACAACACCATGTGGGCTCTGGTAGCAGAGAGAATACAACACCATGTGGGCTCTGGTAGCAGAGAGAATACAACACCATGTGGGCCCTGGTAGCAGAGAGAATACAACACCATGTGGGCTCTGGTAGCAGAGAGAGAATACAACACCATGTGGGCCCTGGTAGCAGAGAGAATACAACACCATGTGGGCCCTGGTAGCAGAGAGAATACAACACCATGTGGGCCCTGGTAGCAGAGAGAATACAACACCATGTGGGCTCTGGTAGCAGAGAGAATACAACACCATGTGGGCAACCTGGTAGCAGAGAGAATACAACACCATGTGGGCCCTGGTAGCAGAGAGAATACAACACCATATGGGCCCTGGTAGCAGAGAGAATACAACACCATGTGGGCCCTGGTAGCAGAGAGAATACAACACCATGTGGGCCCTGGTAGCAGAGAGAATACAACACCATGTGGGCTCTGGTAGCAGAGAGAATACAACACGGCATGTGGGCCCTGGTAGCAGAGAGAATACAACACCATGTGGGCTCTGGTAGCAGAGAGAATACAACACCATGTGGGCCCTGGTAGCAGAGAGAATACAACACCATGTGGGCCCTGGTAGCAGAGAGAATACAACACCATGTGGGCCCTGGTAGCAGAGAGAATACAACACCATGTGGGCCCTGGTAGCAGAGAGAATACAACACCATGTGGGCCCTGGTAGCAGAGAGAATACAACACCATGTGGGCCCTGGTAGCAGAGAGAGAATACAACACCATGTGGGCCCTGGTAGCAGAGAGAATACAACACCATGTGGGCCCCGGTAGCGAGAGAGAATACAACACCATGTGGGCCCTGGTAGCAGAGAGAATACAACACCATGTGGGCTCTGGTAGCAGAGAGAATACAACACCATGTGGGCCCTGGTAGCAGAGAGAATACAACACCATGTGGGCTCTGGTAGCAGAGAGAATACAACACCATGTGGGCCCTGGTAGCAGAGAGAATACAACACCATGTGGGCCCTGGTAGCAGAGAGAATACAACACCATGTGGGCTCTGGTAGCAGAGAGAATACAACACCATGTGGGCCCTGGTAGCAGAGAGAATACAACACCATGTGGGCTCTGGTAGCAGAGAGAATACAACACCATGTGGGCCCTGGTAGCAGAGAGAATACAACACCATGTGGGCCCTGGTAGCAGAGAGAATACAACACCATGTGGGCCCTGGTAGCAGAGAGAATACAACACCATGTGGGCCCTGGTAGCAGAGAGAATACAACACCATGTGGGCCCTGGTAGCAGAGAGAATACAACACCATGTGGGCCCTGGTAGCAGAGAGAATACAACACCATGTGGGCCCTGGTAGCAGAGAGAATACAACACCATGTGGGCCCTGGTAGCAGAGAGAATACAACACCATGTGGGCCCTGGTAGCAGAGAGAATACAACACCATGTGGGCCCTGGTAGCAGAGAGAATACAACACCATGTGGGCCCTGGTAGCAGAGAGAATACAACACCATGTGGGCCCTGGTAGCAGAGAGAATACAACACCATGTGGGCCCTGGTAGCAGAGAGAATACAACACCATGTGGGCCCTGGTAGCAGAGAGAATACAACACCATGTGGGCCCTGGTAGCAGAGAGAATACAACACCATGTGGGCCCTGGTAGCAGAGAGAATACAACACCATGTGGGCCCTGGTAGCAGAGAGAATACAACACCATGTGGGCCCCTGGTAGCAGAGAGAATACAACACCATGTGGGCCCTGGTAGCAGAGAGAATACAACACCATGTGGGCCCTGGTAGCAGAGAGAATACAACACCATGTGGGCCCTGGTAGCAGAGAGAATACAACACCATGTGGGCTCTGGTAGCAGAGAGAATACAACACCATGTGGGCTCTGGTAGCGAGAGAGAATACAACACCATGTGGGCTCTGGTAGCAGAGAGAATACAACACCATGTGGGCCCTGGTAGCAGAGAGAATACAACACCATGTGGGCCCTGGTAGCAGAGAGAATACAACACCATGTGGGCCCTGGTAGCAGAGAGAATACAACACCATGTGGGCCCTGGTAGCAGAGAGAATACAACACCATGTGGGCCCTGGTAGCAGAGAGAATACAACACCATGTGGGCTCTGGTAGCAGAGAGAATACAACACCATGTGGGCTCTGGTAGCAGAGAGAATACAACACCATGTGGGCTCTGGTAGCAGAGAGAATACAACACCATGTGGGCCCTGGTAGCAGAGAGAATACAACACCATGTGGGCCCTGGTAGCAGAGAGAATACAACACCATGTGGGCCCTGGTAGCAGAGAGAATACAACACCATGTGGGCCCTGGTAGCAGAGAGAATACAACACCATGTGGGCCCTGGTAGCAGAGAGAATACAACACCATGTGGGCCCTGGTAGCAGAGAGAATACAACACCATGTGGGCCCTGGTAGCAGAGAGAATACAACACCATGTGGGCCCTGGTAGCAGAGAGAATACAACACCATGTGGGCCCTGGTAGCAGAGAGAATACAACACCATGTGGGCCCTGGTAGCAGAGAGAATACAACACCATGTGGGCCCTGGTAGCAGAGAGAATACAACACCATGTGGGCCCTGGTAGCAGAGAGAATACAACACCATGTGGGCCCTGGTAGCAGAGAGAATACAACACCATGTGGGCCCTGGTAGCAGAGAGAATACAACACCATGTGGGCCCTGGTAGCAGAGAGAATACAACACCATGTGGGCCCTGGTAGCAGAGAGAATACAACACCATGTGGGCCCTGGTAGCAGAGAGAATACAACACCATGTGGGCCCTGGTAGCAGAGAGAATACAACACCATGTGGGCCCTGGTAGCAGAGAGAATACAACACCATGTGGGCCCTGGTAGCAAGAGAGAATACAACACCATGTGGGCCCTGGTAGCAGAGAGAATACAACACCATGTGGGCCCTGGTAGCAGAGAGAATACAACACCATGTGGGCCCTGGTAGCAGAGAGAATACAACACCATGTGGGCCCTGGTAGCAGAGAGAATACAACACCATGTGGCCCTGGAGCAGAGAGAATACAACACCAGTGGGCCCTGGTAGCAGAGAGAATACAACACCATGTGGGCCCTGGTAGCAGAGAGAATACAACACCATGTGGGCCCTGGTAGCAGAGAGAATACAACACCATGTGGGCCCTGGTAGAGAGAGAATACAACACCATGTGGGCCCTGGTAGCAGAGAGAGAATACAACACCATGTGGGCCCTGGTAGCAGAGAGAATACAACACCATGTGGGCCCTGGTAGCAGAGAGAATACAACACCATGTGGGCCCTGGTAGCAGAGAGAATACAACACCATGTGGGCCCTGGTAGCAGAGAGAATACAACACCATGCTGGGCTCTGGTAGCAGAGAGAATACAACACCATGTGGGCCCTGGTAGCAGAGAGAATACAACACCATGTGGGCTCTCTGGTAGCAGAGAGAATACAACACCATGTGGGCCCTGGTAGCAGAGAGAATACAACACCATGTGGGCCCTGGTAGCAGAGAGAATACAACACCATGTGGGCCCTGGTAGCAGAGAGAATACAACACCATGTGGGCCCTGGTAGCAGAGAGAATACAACACCATGTGGGCCCTGGTAGCAGAGAGAATACAACACCATGTGGGCCCTGGTAGCAGAGAGAATACAACACCATATGGGCCCTGGTAGCAGAGAGAATACAACACCATGTGGGCCCTGGTAGCAGAGAGAATACAACACCATGTGGGCCCTGGTAGCAGAGAGAATACAAAACCATGGGCCCTGGTAGCAGAGAGAATACAACACCATGTGGGCCCTGGTAGCAGAGAGAATACAACACCATGTGGGCCCTGGTAGCAGAGAGAATACAACACCATGTGGGCCTGGTAGCAGAGAGAATACAACACCATGTGGGCCCTGGTAGCAGAGAGAATACAACACCATATGGGCTCTGGTGAGAGAGAAACAACACCTGGGCCCTGGTAGCAGAGAGAATACAACACCATGTGGGCCCTGGTAGCAGAGAGAATACAACACCATGTGGGCTCTGGTAGCAGAGAGAATACAACACCATGTGGGCCCTGGTAGCAGAGAGAATACAACACCATGTGGGCCCTGGTAGCAGAGAGAATACAACACCATGTGGGCCCTGGTAGCAGAGAGAATACAACACCATGTGGGCCCTGGTAGCAGAGAGAATACAACACCATGTGGGCCCTGGTAGCAGAGAGAATACAACACCATGTGGGCCCTGGTAGCAGAGAGAATACAACACCATGTGGGCTCTGGTAGCAGAGAGAATACAACACCATGTGGGCCCTGGTAGCAGAGAGAATACAACACCATGTGGGCTCTGGTAGCAGAGAGAGAATACAACACCATGTGGGCCCTGGTAGCAGAGAGAATACAACACCATGTGGGCCCTGGTAGCAGAGAGAATACAACACCATGTGGGCCCTGGTAGCAGAGAGAATACAACACCATGTGGGCCCTGGTAGCAGAGAGAATACAACACCATGTGGGCTCTGGTAGCAGAGAGAATACAACACCATGTGGGCCCTGGTAGCAGAGAGAATACAACACCATGTGGGCTCTGGTAGCAGAGAGAATACAACACCATGTGGGCCCTGGTAGCAGAGAGAATACAACACCATGTGGGCCCTGGTAGCAGAGAGAATACAACACCATGTGGGCCCTGGTAGCAGAGAGAATACAACACCATGTGGGCCCTGGTAGCAGAGAGAGAATACAACACCATGTGGGCCCTGGTAGCAGAGAGAATACAACACCATGTGGGCCCTGGTAGCAGAGAGAATACAACACCATGTGGGCTCTGGTAGCAGAGAGAATACAACACCATGTGGGCCCTGGTAGCAGAGAGAATACAACACCATGTGGGCCCTGGTAGCAGAGAGAATACAACACCATGTGGGCCCTGGTAGCAGCAGAGAATACAACACCATGTGGGCCCTGGTAGCAGAGAGAATACAACACCATATGGGCCCTGGTAGCAGAGAGAATACAACACCATGTGGGCCCTGGTAGCAGAGAGAATACAACACCATGTGGGCCCTGGTAGCAGAGAGAATACAACACCATGTGGGCCCTGGTAGCAGAGAGAATACAACACCATGTGGGCCCTGGTAGCAGAGAGAATACAACACCATATGGGCCCTGGTAGCAGAGAGAATACAACACCATATGGGCTCTGGTAGCAGAGAGAATACAACACCAATGGGCTCTGGTAGCAGAGAGAATACAACACCATGTGGGCCCTGGTAGCAGAGAGAATACAACACCATTGGGCCCTGGTAGCAGAGAGAATACAACACCATGTGGGCCCTGGTAGCAGAGAGAATACAACACCATGTGGGCCCTGGTAGCAGAGAGAATACAACACCATGTGGGCCCTGGTAGCAGAGAGAATACAACACCATGTGGGCCCTGGTAGCAGAGAGAATACAACACCATGTGGGCCCTGGTAGCAGAGAGAATACAACACCATGTGGGCCCTGGTAGCAGAGAGAATACAACACCATGTGGGCCCTGGTAGCAGAGAGAATACAACACCATGTGGGCCCTGGTAGCAGAGAGAATACAACACCATGTGGGCCCTGGTAGCAGAGAGAATACAACACCATGTGGGCCCTGGTAGCAGAGAGAATACAACACCATGTGGGCCCTGGTAGCAGAGAGAATACAACACCATGTGGGCTCTGGTAGCAGAGAGAATACAACACCATGTGGGCCCTGGTAGCAGAGAGAATACAACACCATGTGGGCTCTGGTAGCAGAGAGAATACAACACCATGTGGGCCCTGGTAGCAGAGAGAATACAACACCATGTGGGCCCTGGTAGCAGAGAGAATACAACACCATGTGGGCCCTGGTAGCAGAGAGAATACAACACCATGTGGGCCCTGGTAGCAGAGAGAATACAACACCATGTGGGCCCTGGTAGCAGAGAGAATACAACACCATGTGGGCCCTGGTAGCAGAGAGAATACAACACCATGTGGGCTCTGGTAGCAGAGAGAATACAACACCATGTGGGCCCTGGTAGCAGAGAGAATACAACACCATGTGGGCCCTGGTAGCAGAGAGAATACAACACCATGTGGGCTCTGGTAGCAGAGAGAATACAACACCATATGGGCCCTGGTAGCAGAGAGAATACAACACCATGTGGGCCCTGGTAGCAGAGAGAATACAACACCATGTGGGCCCTGGTAGCAGAGAGAATACAACACCATGTGGGCCCTGGTAGCAGAGAGAATACAACACCATGTGGGCTCTGGTAGCAGAGAGAATACAACACCATATGGGCCCTGGTAGCAGAGAGAATACAACACCATATGGGCTCTGGTAGCAGAGAGAATACAACACCATATGGGCTCTGGTAGCAGAGAGAATACAACACCATATGGGCCCTGGTAGCAGAGAGAATACAACACCATGTGGGCCCTGGTAGCAGAGAGGAATACAACACCATGTGGGCCCTGGTAGCAGAGAGAATACAACACCATGTGGGCCCTGGTAGCAGAGAGAATACAACACCATGTGGGCCCTGGTAGCAGAGAGAATACAACACCATGTGGGCCCTGGTAGCAGAGAGAATACAACACCATGTGGGCTCTGGTAGCAGAGAGAATACAACACCATGTGGGCCCTGGTAGCAGAGAGAATACAACACCATGTGGGCCCTGGTAGCAGAGAGAATACAACACCATGTGGGCCCTGGTAGCAGAGAGAATACAACACCATGTGGGCCCTGGTAGCAGAGAGAATACAACACCATGTGGGCTCTGGTAGCAGAGAGAATACAACACCATGTGGGCCCTGGTAGCAGAGAGAATACAACACCATGTGGGCCCTGGTAGCAGAGAGAATACAACACCATGTGGGCCCTGGTAGCAGAGAGAATACAACACCATGTGGGCCCTGGTAGCAGAGAGAATACAACACCATGTGGGCTCTGGTAGCAGAGAGAATACAACACCATGTGGGCCCTGGTAGCAGAGAGAATACAACACCATGTGGGCTCTGGTAGCAGAGAGAATACAACACCATGTGGGCCCTGGTAGCAGAGAGAATACAACACCATGTGGGCCCTGGTAGCAGAGAGAATACAACACCATGTGGGCCCTGGTAGCAGAGAGAATACAACACCATGTGGGCCCTGGTAGCAGAGAGAATACAACACCATGTGGGCCCTGGTAGCAGAGAGAATACAACACCATGTGGGCCCTGGTAGCAGAGAGAATACAACACCATGTGGGCCCTGGTAGCAGAGAGAATACAACACCATGTGGGCCCTGGTAGCAGAGAGAATACAACACCATGTGGGCTCTGGTAGCAGAGAGAATACAACACCATGTGGGCCCTGGTAGCAGAGAGAATACAACACCATGTGGGCCCTGGTAGCAGAGAGAATACAACACCATGTGGGCTCCTGGTAGCAGAGAGAATACAACACCATGTGGGCCCTGGTAGCAGAGAGAATACAACACCATGTGGGCCCTGGTAGCAGAGAGAATACAACACCATGTGGGCCCTGGTAGCAGAGAGAATACAACACCATGTGGGCCCTGGTAGCAGAGAGAATACAACACCATGTGGGCTCTGGTAGCAGAGAGAATACAACACCATGTGGGCCCTGGTAGCAGAGAGAATACAACACCATGTGGGCTCTGGTAGCAGAGAGAATACAACACCATGTGGGCTCTGGTAGCAGAGAGAATACAACACCATGTGGGCTCTGGTAGCAGAGAGAATACAACACCATGTGGGCCCTGGTAGCAGAGAGAATACAACACCATGTGGGCCCTGGTAGCAGAGAGAATACAACACCATGTGGGCCCTGGTAGCAGAGAGAATACAACACCATGTGGGCCCTGGTAGCAGAGAGAATACAACACCATGTGGGCCCTGGTAGCAGAGAGAATACAACACCATGTGGGCCCTGGTAGCAGAGAGAATACAACACCATGTGGGCTCTGGTAGCAGAGAGAATACAACACCATGTGGGCCCTGGTAGCAGAGAGAATACAACACCATGTGGGCCCTGGTAGCAGAGAGAATACAACACCATGTGGGCCCTGGTAGCAGAGAGAATACAACACCATGTGGGCCCTGGTAGCAGAGAGAATACAACACCATGTGGGCCCTGGTAGCAGAGAGAATACAACACCATGTGGGCCCTGGTAGCAGAGAGAATACAACACCATGTGGGCCCTGGTAGCAGAGAGAATACAACACCATGTGGGCCCTGGTAGCAGAGAGAATACAACACCATGTGGGCCCTGGTAGCAGAGAGAATACAACACCATGTGGGCTCTGGTAGCAGAGAGAATACAACACCATGTGGGCCCTGGTAGCAGAGAGAATACAACACCATGTGGGCTCTGGTAGCAGAGAGAATACAACACCATGTGGGCCCTGGTAGCAGAGAGAATACAACACCATGTGGGCCCTGGTAGCAGAGAGAATACAACACCATGTGGGCTCTGGTAGCAGAGAGAATACAACACCATGTGGGCCCTGGTAGCAGAGAGAATACAACACCATGTGGGCCCTGGTAGCAGAGAGAATACAACACCATGTGGGCTCTGGTAGCAGAGAGAATACAACACCATGTGGGCCCTGGTAGCAGAGAGAATACAACACCATGTGGGCCCTGGTAGCAGAGAGAATACAACACCATGTGGGCCCTGGTAGCAGAGAGAATACAACACCATGTGGGCCCTGGTAGCAGAGAGAATACAACACCATGTGGGCCCTGGTAGCAGAGAGAATACAACACCATGTGGGCCCTGGTAGCAGAGAGAATACAACACCATGTGGGCCCTGGTAGCAGAGAGAATACAACACCATGTGGGCTCTGGTAGCAGAGAGAATACAACACCATGTGGGCCCTGGTAGCAGAGAGAATACAACACCATGTGGGCCCTGGTAGCAGAGAGAATACAACACCATGTGGGCTCTGGTAGCAGAGAGAATACAACACCATGTGGGCCCTGGTAGCAGAGAGAATACAACACCATGTGGGCTCTGGTAGCAGAGAGAATACAACACCATGTGGGCCCTGGTAGCAGAGAGAATACAACACCATGTGGGCCCTGGTAGCAGAGAGAATACAACACCATATGGGCCCTGGTAGCAGAGAGAATACAACACCATGTGGGCCCTGGTAGCAGAGAGAATACAACACCATGTGGGCCCTGGTAGCAGAGAGAATACAACACCATGTGGGCTCTGGTAGCAGAGAGAATACAACACCATGTGGGCCCTGGTAGCAGAGAGAATACAACACCATGTGGGCCCTGGTAGCAGAGAGAATACAACACCATGTGGGCTCTGGTAGCAGAGAGAATACAACACCATGTGGGCCCTGGTAGCAGAGAGAATACAACACCATGTGGGCCCTGGTAGCAGAGAGAATACAACACCATGTGGGCCCTGGTAGCAGAGAGAATACAACACCATGTGGGCCCTGGTAGCAGAGAGAATACAACACCATGTGGGCCCTGGTAGCAGAGAGAATACAACACCATGTGGGCCCTGGTAGCAGAGAGAATACAACACCATGTGGGCCCTGGTAGCAGAGAGAATACAACACCATGTGGGCCCTGGTAGCAAGAGAGAATACAACACCATGTGGGCCCTGGTAGCAGAGAGAATACAACACCATATGGGCCCTGGTAGCAGAGAGAATACAACACCATGTGGGCCCTGGTAGCAGAGAGAATACAACACCATGTGGGCCCTGGTAGCAGAGAGAATACAACACCATGTGGGCCCTGGTAGCAGAGAGAATACAACACCATGTGGGCCCTGGTAGCAGAGAGAATACAACACCATGTGGGCCCTGGTAGCAGAGAGAATACAACACCATGTGGGCCCTGGTAGCAGAGAGAATACAACACCATGTGGGCCCTGGTAGCAGAGAGAATACAACACCATGTGGGCCCTGGTAGCAGAGAGAATACAACACCATGTGGGCCCTGGTAGCAGAGAGAATACAACACCATGTGGGCCCTGGTAGCAGAGAGAATACAACACCATGTGGGCCCTGGTAGCAGAGAGAATACAACACCATATGGGCCCTGGTAGCAGAGAGAATACAACACCATGTGGGCCCTGGTAGCAGAGAGAATACAACACCATGTGGGCCCTGGTAGCAGAGAGAATACAACACCATGTGGGCCCTGGTAGCAGAGAGAATACAACACCATATGGGCCCTGGTAGCAGAGAGAATACAACACCATGTGGGCCCTGGTAGCAGAGAGAATACAACACCATGTGGGCTCTGGTAGCAGAGAGAATACAACACCATGTGGGCCCTGGTAGCAGAGAGAATACAACACCATGTGGGCTCTGGTAGCAGAGAGAATACAACACCATGTGGGCCCTGGTAGCAGAGAGAATACAACACCATGTGGGCTCTGGTAGCAGAGAGAATACAACACCATGTGGGCCCTGGTAGCAGAGAGAATACAACACCATGTGGGACCTGGTAGCAGAGAGAATACAACACCATGTGGGCTCTGGTAGCAGAGAGAATACAACACCATGTGGGCCCTGGTAGCAGAGAGAATACAACACCATGTGGGCTCTGGTAGCAGAGAGAATACAACACCATATGGGCCCTGGTAGCAGAGAGAATACAACACCATGTGGGCTCTGGTAGCAGAGAGAATACAACACCATGTGGGCCCTGGTAGCAGAGAGAATACAACACCATGTGGGCCCTGGTAGCAGAGAGAATACAACACCATGTGGGCTCTGGTAGCAGAGAGAATACAACACCATATGGGCCCTGGTAGCAGAGAGAATACAACACCATATGGGCTCTGGTAGCAGAGAGAATACAACACCATATGGGCTCTGGTAGCAGAGAGAATACAACACCATATGGGCTCTGGTAGCAGAGAGAATACAACACCATGTGGGCCCTGGTAGCAGAGAGAATACAACACCATGTGGGCCCTGGTAGCAGAGAGAATACAACACCATGTGGGCCCTGGTAGCAGAGAGAATACAACACCATGTGGGCCCTGGTAGCAGAGAGAATACAACACCATGTGGGCCCTGGTAGCAGAGAGAATACAACACCATGTGGGCCCTGGTAGCAGAGAGAATACAACACCATGTGGGCTCTGGTAGCAGAGAGAATACAACACCATGTGGGCCCTGGTAGCAGAGAGAATACAACACCATGTGGGCCCTGGTAGCAGAGAGAATACAACACCATGTGGGCCCTGGTAGCAGAGAGAATACAACACCATGTGGGCCCTGGTAGCAGAGAGAATACAACACCATGTGGGCCCTGGTAGCAGAGAGAATACAACACCATATGGGCTCTGGTAGCAGAGAGAATACAACACCATGTGGGCCCTGGTAGCAGAGAGAATACAACACCATGTGGGCCCTGGTAGCAGAGAGAATACAACACCATGTGGGCCCTGGTAGAAGAGAGAATACAACACCATGTGGGCCCTGGTAGCAGAGAGAATACAACACCATGTGGGCCCTGGTAGCAGAGAGAATACAACACCATGTGGGCCCTGGTAGCAGAGAGAATACAACACCATGTGGGCCCTGGTAGCAGAGAGAATACAACACCATGTTGGATGTTGCATGCTTGAATGGCTACAAAAGCTATTTTATTACATCAACTATTCTATTACATCAACTATTATATTAAGTCAACTATTATATTAAGTCAACTATTATATTAAGTCAACTATTCTATTACATCAACTATTATATTAAGTCAACTATTATATTAAGTCAACTATTATATTAAGTCAACTATTCTATTACATCAACTATTATATTAAGTCAACTATTCTATTACATATCTATTCTCCATTGTGCGTGACAGAGCTGTTCAGTACATGTATTCACAAGTATCCAACATTCCATTAAGAAATCCCATCCAGATCCTACAACGCTTGAATGATTATAGGTTGAGCAGCAAATACTGTGTAAGAGATGATAAAATACTCATACTAACAACACTAACCGTACTATTTGTGACATAAATTTGAGTATATAGTATGCTTGTTGGTCATAGTATGGGTATAGTTAGTATGCCAAAAGTTCCCGGATGTCGTAAGCAGTGGACACTATTTCCGTGCTTTTAGGGCCCATAATGCAATTCTTCAGAAAAAATGGGGCGTGGCTCCTCAACATTTTCAGATTTGAAGGAAATGGCGGGAAAATGTGCAGCCGCAGTCCAATGAGAGCGGATACAAATTCACTGCTTTAACTAATTATGACAAATTTAAGAAAATGTTGAGCAATGTAATAAAGTAATGACTTTTCAAATAAGTTACGTTACACGTTATGTTGGCTGACTATTTCTTAGCTACGCTATCCTTACGAACCGCATAGCATATCATTACAGCAGTAATACAGCATGTACCGATATGTTAGCTAGCTACTTAACGTTAGTTGGCTACTAATACATGGAATACAGTATGTACCGATATGTTAGCTAGCTACTTAACGTTAGTTGGCTACTAATACATGGAATACAGCATGTACCGATATGTTAGCTAGCTACTTAACGTTAGTTGGCTACTAATACATGGAATACAGCATGTACCGATATGTTAGCTAGCTACTTAACGTTAGTTGGCTACTAATACATGGAATACAGCATGTACCGATATGTTAGCTAGCTACTTAACATTAGTTGGCTACTAATACATGGAATACAGCATGTACCGATATGTTAGCTAGCTACTTAACATTAGTTGGCTACTAATACATGGAATACAGCATGTACCGATATGTTAGCTAGCTACTTAACATTAGTTGGCTACTAATACATGGAACTTGCCAGTATATTAACTATATGCTGTCTAACTAACTGCCCAACGTTTATTGACTTGATTATTCCCGTCATTCTTAGTTTAGCTAAGTTGTATAGTCGTTGTGCGTTCTCAATGGACGTTCGGGTGCGTTCATAAATATCTATCGATCTACTCCGATTTCAGAGCACTCTCGTCTGAGTGTACCTGTGTCAGAGCGCAGAATAACTGATGAATTCCCGAACACTCAACACCAGTTGAATATGGCCGTTTTCAGTAAACGTCAGCAAAAAAAACTGTAATTAAATTGTTGCCAGCAGCACCAATGCTCTGGATAACATGAAAACAGCCTAACCAGCTTTCCTAGGGCAAGGAAAATGGTCAGTGTGAGGTGTTCTCTCATTTGTGTCTGGAAGTAGGTAGCAAGTTAGCCAGTTAGCTTGGGTGCTTGACTGCTGTTGCGAGGTCAGAACGCTCGGATCAACCCTACTCCTCGCCAGATCGTCCAATGCCTGGCATTGTGCGCTCTGAACGCTCAGAGCGAAACGCTCTGAATTTACAAACGGACAATCTGACAACATTCTGAAATTACATAGGGTTTATCCGAGCATTCTGACCTCACAACAGCAGTCAAGCACCCAAGCTAACTGGCTAACTTGCTAGCACTCTGGCACTCCAGATTGAATTTAGTAACACACCTGAAGTCGTAAAATGTCTAGTTAGTAATTTGTTATGCTAACAAGCTAGCAAGAGGTTGCATAGCAACAGCACAACTTTCGGTCGACAGGCGAATCGCTAGTACGCTCAACTGAAAGGATACAGTTTGTTTTACAGTATACTAAAATGAACTAATAGTATATAGTTGCTACATAACTTGCTACATTTGCACACACTGTATATATATTTCTGTTGTATTTTTGACTTTATGTTTTGTTTTACCCCATATGTAACTCTGTGTTGTTGTTTTTATCGCACTGCTTTGCTTTATCTTGGCCAGGTCGCAGTTGTAAATGAGAACTTGTTCTCAACTGGTTTACCTGGTTAAATAAAGTATTTAGTATATACTCATTAAGTATGTAGTATACAGTGTGTTTGTTTGGGTATTCAAACACAGTTATGATGTATTGTCATTTTGGGCTTAACTTCACATAGGGATGGTCGAAGAGATGGAGAAAGTGATGTAAATGTGTGATTTGGTCTGTTCTCAACAGGGCTATGCAGTGATGAACTTTGTAGTGAAGTACACCCCTGGCAGACAGGCCTACCTGAGACCCCATCATGACTCCTCCACATTCACCATCAACGTTGCTCTCAACAGCAAAGGAACTGACTTCCAGGTAAGACATGTTACTCTATCTCAACACAAAAGTCCACTCATCTCATGTCACTGTATTTTAGCCCACAGTAGAGCACACAATGAAAATATACAGTTAGGCAGTTGCTCCGCTCCACCTTTTGATAAGTTGTTTCAGTAAGGAGCTGTGAGTTTATTAGGCATGCCTGTTTCCTGGGCTGGCCGGAGGAATCAATGACCCCTTCAGAGAGCCAGATCCTGGCCAGACCGAGGCAGAGCGGGGGGGAAGGCTGCTCCCTTCACTGCCCCACAAAGGATCAATGCTCCCCTTCAGAAGGCTGGACCCTGGCCAGACCGAGTTAGACCGCGGAGAAAGCTGCTCCCTTCACTGCCCCACAAAGGACTCTTTCACCAGGAGGCAAATTACTCTTTCACCAGGAGGCAAGGGACTCTTTCACCAGGAGGCAAAGGACTCTTTCACCAGGAAGCAAAGGACTCTTTCACCAGGAGGTAATGGACTCTTTCACCAGGAGGGAGCCCAGAGCCTAACACCTGACCTAAATCTCCCCCTCCTTCCCCCTTCTCCCTCACCCCTCTCTCCTTCTCCCTCACCCCTCTCTCCCCCTCCTTCCCCCTTCTCCCTCACCCTTCTCTCCTTCTCCCTCACCCCTCTCTCCCCCTCCTTCCCCCTTCTCCCTCACCCCTCTCTCCTTCTCCCTCACCCCTCTCTCCCCCTCTCTCCCCCTCCTTCCCCCTTCTCCCTCACCCCTCTCTCCCCCTCCTTCCCCTTCTCCCTCACCCCTCTCTCCTTCTCCCTCACCCCTCTCTTCCCCTCCTTCCCCCTTCTCCCTCACCCCTCTCTCCCCCGTCCTTCCCCCTTCTCCCTCACCCCTCTCTCCCCCTTCCTTCCCCCTTCTCCCTCACCCCCTCTCTCCCCGTCCTTCCCCCTTCTCCCTCACCCCTCTCTCCCCCTTCCTTCCCCCTTCTCCCTCACCCCTCTCTCCCTCTCCCTCACCCCCCTCTCTCCTCTCCCTCACCCCTTCTCTCCCCCTCCCTCACCCCTTCTCTCCCCCTCCAGCTCCTCTGCCACTTCACAGGGCCTTCTCAAACATCCAGGCTGGCCAGGGAGCATGCGGCAGGGAAAGCTACTTGCACCTAGTCCGGGACTCCTCTAGTTCTCCATTCATGGAAGTTGCTAACTAGTGCTAGTGCAATTGCTAACTAGCATTAGTTAGCGCAATGACTGGAAGTATATTGGTATCTAAATGACAAAAACAGTTGTCATTAAAAACATTGAATTACTTTGCTGGTGCAATAACAAACATCAATGTTAAAGAAATAAGACACATTCAAATTGCTAAAAACAGCTATGCTACATTGAGGAGGTTAGGGTAGGGGTGGGTGATGTTTCTCTGTTTGTACACTGCTCTGAGGTCAGTAAGAGGCCAGGCCAAATCATGACAAGGATAATCTTATCTGTAAGGTACCCAGGTGAGTTAAATAAACACACAGGCACCCAGCGTAGCACCCCCCTATGGTGTGACAGTGTCTCTGCCTCTAACCCCTCGCTGCTTCCAGACCCACCAACACACCCTCCTCCATCAACTAACATGTTTACATTTTAGTCATTTTTATCCAGAGCGACTTACAGGAGCAATTAGGGTTAAGTGCCTTGCTCAAGGGCACATCGGCAGATTTTTCACTTAGTCAGCTCGGGGATTAGAACCAGCGACCTTTCGGTTACTGGCACAACGCTCTTTACCACTAAGCCACCTGCCTGTACTCTTATCAACAATCTTCCTCTACTCCTCTGTGAACTCTGTAGCTTGCTTTCATGTGGTGAACATGCATGTGTGCTCACTAATACCCTGGGTAAACTGAACTACTGAACCTTCACTCTACACACTGTACCGAACATCAACACAGAGAGACAGTACACCTCTCAAATGAAGCATAGAACCACTCCCTAGCCAAACTGGGGTCATGCATTCTTGACTGCGATTGATTCTGCGGTGGTGTGTGTGTGTGTGTGTGTGTGTGTGTGTGTGTGTGTGTGTGTGTGTGTGTGTGTGTGTGTGTGAGTGTGTGTGTGTGTGTGTGTGTGTGTGGGGAGGGGTGATGAGAGGGTTAACTGTTCTTTAGACATGACACTTTTTAAACTCAGTAAGGGCTAATAGATCAGGTAGGTAGGTAGGTTATAGGCTCTTTGTGGCTGTGTCTATTTCTGTGTGTGATGATGTGTGTGTTGATGTGTGTGATGATGTGTGTGATGATGTGTGTGATAATGTGTGTGATAATGTGTGTGATAATGTGTGTGATGATGTGTGTGATAATGTGTGTGATAATGTGTGTGATAATGTGTGTGATAATGTGTGTGATGATGTGTGTGATGATGTGTGTGATAATGTGTGTGATAATGTGTGTGATAATGTGTGTGATAATGTGTGTGATGATGTGTGTGATGATGTGTGTGATGATGTGTGTGATAATGTGTGTGATAATGTGTGTGATAATGTGTGTGATAATGTGTGTGATGATGTGTGTGATGATGTGTGTGATAATGTGTGTGATAATGTGTGTGATAATGTGTGTGATGATGTGTGTGATAATGTGTGTGATGATGTGTGTGATGATGTGTGTGATGATGTGTGTGATAATGTGTGTGATGATGTGTGTGATAATGTGTGTGATAATGTGTGTGATAATGTGTGTGATGATGTGTGTGATGATGTGTGTGATAATGTGTGTGATAATGTGTGTGATAATGTGTGTGATGATGTGTGTGATAATGTGTGTGATGATGTGTGTGATAATGTGTGTGATGATGTGTGTGATGATGTGTGTGATGATGTGTGTGATAATGTGTGTGATAATGTGTGTGATAATGTGTGTGATGATGTGTGTGATGATGTGTGTGATAATGTGTGTGATAATGTGTGTGATAATGTGTGTGATGATGTGTGTGATAATGTGTGTGATAATGTGTGTGATAATGTGTGTGATGATGTGTGTGATAATGTGTGTGATGATGTGTGTGATAATGTGTGTGATAATGTGTGTGATAATGTGTGTGATAATGCGTGTATTTGTGATGAGGGAGTCTACATTCTTTCCAAAGATGGTTTTTATTGAAGCAATGCAGAGAAAAATCGAATTTAATGTTGTTGACGGATGGCTTCAAGATAATATAATCAGGCTGTTATAACTTCGGAGTCTTCACCGATCCTTTTCTACGGTTCACACGTGAGACACATGACAGAAGTACCGAACCGTATTTCATATAGTACATTAGTTTCTGTATACCCTGCAACATTACCCCCCTCTAGGATCAATAAAGTAGTAATCTGTACAGGGCCGTGATTGAGTGGGAATACTCCCGGCAGGTCACATTCCCCACTGGAGACCAGGTTTGAATTCGCTTTCACTGTTCTCCCCACTGGAGACCAGGTTTGAATTCGCTTTCACTGTTCTCCCCACTGGAGACCAGGGTTGAATTCGCTTTCACTGTTCTCCCCACTGGAGACCAGGGTTGAATTCGCTTTCACTGTTCTCCCCACTGGAGACCAGGGTTGAATTCGCTTTCACTGTTCTCCCCACTGGAGACCAGGGTTGAATTCGCTTTCACTGTTCTCCCCACTGGAGACCAGGGTTGAATTCGCTTTCACTGTTCTCCCCACTGGAGACCATCCCCTTTCAATGATGATCATTTCTCAAATGTGATTTGAATGGAAGTAAAAAAAAAAAAACGCTATTCATGTTTGTTTTTTAACAACTTTTATTACGGTTCCATCGATTTCACAATAAGTTAAGCACTTGAACTGGCTAAGGTTCAAAGTTCATTCAAAAACAAGTTTCAGAGAAAGTAAACATCTCCTAAATGTTTTCAGTTCAGAAACGAAATGCCAGCAAAGGCATATTGTCCTGCGATGTAAAAAACATTTCAAGTAAAACAATTTGACAATATCCAACTTCTTTCAACCAGAGTTGAATTTCTTTATCTGGTGTGCAAAAATATATTTATTTCCTTGGGCATGTAGGTCGTATTAACATCAGGTAACAAACTGCAATCCAACGTTCTTAAAAGGGGTGAATAGAACATGGATGGACAATGGTTTTAAAACTACACTTTTTACTAAAGGTTAACCATACAAACAGGTAACCAAGCTAAAATGGCTAAAACGAGATACCTTTTGGCAGAATAATCCTTAACACACATTTCCTTTAGATTATGGGTGGGATTACTGACTAATTGATTAGGATTATTACACTTTGAGTGATTTGAAGAATGAAGGTTCCACTAAATTTGACCTGAAACGCTGATGGGGAATAACAGTCATCGTGTCCCTTAAGGCACCACACTCTGTTTGACAGAGAGTTTCAAATGAAGGGGATCGTCTGACTCTGGCAAAACCTTACCCTTGTAAAAAAAAAAAAAAAAAAAAAAAAAAGGCTTTATTTTGGGACAGTAAATTGCATCAGTAAAATGTCATGAGCACAACATCAGTAAGGCACTGCATCATATTCAGACCAAACAAAACGGATCAAATTAACAACAACGAAGACAAATAAAACCTGATAAAATCCTATGCTAGTGTAGAGGGTAAGGTTCAAGGGTCGATGAAGGAGACAGCGATGTACCGTGTTCCGTTGGTGGTGGGCAGGCCTTCATGGAGGTGCGTCAGACGTCCTGGGTGCATGAAGCTCCACCCCTTCCTGGGAGAATCTAGTGAGCAGTTATACCTGTGGAACCGACAGCCTCCACCCTGGGGAGAGAGAGAGAGAGAGAGAGAGAGAGAGAGAGAGAGAGCGAGAGAGCGAGAGAGAGAGAGAGCGAGAGAGCGAGAGAGAGAGAGAGAGAGAGAGAGAGAGAGAGAACCCAGCACCCAGTGAATATCTGTGCGTAACTGTATATTTTCATTGTGTGCTCTACTGTGGGCTAAAGTACAGTGACATGAGATGAGTGGACTTTTGTATTTGAGATACAGTAAAATGTCTTACCTGGAAGTCAGTTCCTTTGCTGTTGAGAGCAACGTTGATGGTGAATGTGGAGGAGTCGTGATGGGGTCTCAGGTAGGCCTGTCTGCCAGGGGTGTACTTCACTACAAAGTTCATCACTGCATAGCCCTGTTGAGAACAGACCAAATCACACATTTACATCACTTTCTCCATCTCTTAGACCTTCCCTATGTGAAGTTAAGCCCAAAATGACAATACATCATGTCTTTCACCATCACTTACACAGTATCTGCTGCTCAACCTATAATCATTGAAGCGTTGTAGGATCTGGATGGGATTTCTTAATGGAATGTTGGATACTTGTGAATACATGTACTGAACAGCTCTGTCACGCACTATGGAGAATAGAGATGTAATAGAATAGTTGATTTAATAGAATAGCTGATGTAACAGTAGTTGGATCATTGCATACCTTGGTGTAGTATCCGGAGAAGACTTTGAGAGTGACGGGGGATATGAACTCTCTGATGAAGTGTAGCCACTCCTTATCGTAACCGATCTGCTTCATGTGGATGTCATCAGTCGGCACGGTCTCATATCCGCCGGTGATCCGCTTGTCCTGATGGGAAGAGAGACCAGGAAACAAGAGAACAGTGATGGGACATATTAGCCCAGCACTTCCTCCTCCTCTGTTTTTGTGCTGTGTGACTGCTGTCTCCAGGGTGATGGTTAGGGATGATGAGGAATGAGTGGTGTGTGGGTTTAAACCAGTCTCTTTGAAAGATGAATGACTTGACTCAGCAGAGATCAACCTGATGACTCACAGGCTCAGAACCTAGCCACAAAGACCAACCGGATGACTCACAGGCTCAGAACCTAGCCACAAAGACCAACCGGATGACTCACAGGCTCAGAACCTAGCCACAAAGACCAACCGGATGACTCACAGGCTCAGAACCTAGCCACAAAGACCAACCGGATGACTCACAGGCTCAGAACCTAGCCACAAAGACCAACCGGATGACTCACAGGCTCAGAATGTACCAGGGATCTCAGAACCTAGCCATATACTGGAATTATGAACAACAGTTACTTACTAATCTAGCACTACACAAAACCAACCACAATAATGAATACAGGAATCCTTTCATTCTCAAGTGTTTTGAAGTCAAATACATTTAAACTCAGTTTTTCACAATTCCTGACATTTAATCCTAGTACAAATTCCCTGTTTTAGGTCAGTTAGGATCATCAATTTATTTTAAGAATGTGAAATGTCAGAATGATTTATTTAAGCTTTTATTTCTTTCATCACATTCCCAGTGGGTCAGAAGTTTACATACACTCAATTAGTATTTGGTAGCATTGCCTTTAAATCGTTTAACTTGGGTCAAACGTTTTGGGTAGCCTTCCATTTGCGACCAAGCTTTAACTTCCTGACTGATGTCTTTAGATGTTGCGTCAATATATTCACATAATTTTCCTTCCTCATGATGCCATCTATTTTGTGAAATGCACCAGTCCCTCCTGCAAAAAAGCACACCCACAGCATGATGCTGCCACCCCCGTGCTTCACGGTTGGGATGGTGTTCTTCGGCTTGCAAGCGCCCCCCTTTTTCCTCCAAACATAACAACATAACGTGGTGACTCCTTGCTGTCCCCAGTCCGCCTGGCCTTGCTGCTATTCCAGTTTAAACTGTTCTGCCTGCGAGTTATGGAACCCCCTACCTGTCCCAGACCTGCTGTTTTAAACTCTAATGATCGGCTATGAAAAGCCAACTGAGATTTATTCTGATTATTATTTGACCATGCTTGTCACTTATGAACATTTTTGAACATCTTGGCATGGTTCTGTTATAATCTCCACCGGCACAGCCAGAAGAGGACTGGCCACCCCTCATAGCCTGGTTCCTCTCTAGGTTTCTTCCCTAGGTTTTGCCTTTCTAGGGAGTTTTTCCTAGCCACCGTGCTTCTACACCTGCATTACTAGCTGTTTGGGGTTTTAGGCTGGGTTTCTGTGCAGCACTTCGAGATATTAGCTGATGTAAGAAGGGCTATATAAAATAAAATTGATTGATTGATTGATTATAGCCAAACAGTTCTATTTTTGTTTCATCAGACCAGAGGACATTTCCCACGGTCTAGTCTAGCTTTTGTTGTCAGCTAGTTTGCAGCATCTGCAGCAGGTGTTATCAAAGAGGATGTTGTTGCTAATTTGTTAGCTTCTCCCTTTTCAAGAATAACATTCAACAAGAATTTAAGTTTAAAAAGATCATCATCTGGTGAGTGGAACTGTGTTTTCTATTGCAGCCCGCTTGCTGTTGTTAGCCATCTCTTTGAAAATAACTTACGCGTGTGAAACATTGTTGCATTTAAAGTGGAACTGACAGTATTTTAGCAACATGAAATCTTGCTAAAATCTTTTATCATACTCCCCAGGAAGAATATGACACTTTTTAAAACATTTTCTGACAAGAGACAACTTAGATATGGTCATTTTCACATTTTCATAAATTCATAGAATGTTTGGGAATGACGTATAGTAAGGCATTTGTGAAAATTCTATAGTATAGAGTGGGAAAGGGGCGGTGCGTTTGGACAAATAATAGACACTGCAGTAAATAAAACAGAATAAAAACATCTGTCTTGTCCAGGACCGGAATCTACACAGACTGGTGCACTATAGCCAATCAGAGCTACAGTAGGCCTTTACACAAACAAGCCATTTGCCACACGGGCCTGCAATCATTCACTTTGAACTGGACTGTGTGTTTACAGGCAGTAGCAACAGCACGACTTTAGATCATATAGAACTCATTCGCCAAAAGCCACAAAATACACCTGAACGGATTTCTGCAAATATGTCAATACCACGGGAGTCCTCTTACATTTGGGAACTTTACAGTCTTATTGATCAAACAACCATGAAAAGGTAGACTCTCTCTCTCCCTCAGTTATGAACATCAACAACAACTAATGCTAGCCAGATGAGCTAAAATCAAACAAAGGAACATTAGATAAACCCTCTCAAACTCAGCTAGTCAAAATAGCCTCCTCCTCCTTCTGCGGCTTGGCTGCCACTGAACGCTTGTCCCAACCAAGCACCCAAGCTAACTGGCTAATATTGGCTAGCTTGCTAGCGACTTCCAGACACAAATGAGAGAAACACTCTGACCATTTTACTCTCCCTAGCAGAGCCGGTTAGACTGTTTATACATGTTATCTAGAGCGTTCTTGACTAACTATTACTTTTTTTTGCCGACGTTTACTGACACCTATAATATTCAGCGGGTGTTGTGCGTTTGTAAATTCATCAGTTGCTCTGCCCTCTGGCACATTCAGACGAGTGTGCTCTGAAATCGGAGTAGATAGCCAGAGTGAATTTACGAACACAAGAGATATGCTAACTGGAACAGCAAACAATGTACCAGGCCAGCTGTGATTTATAACCTGATAGCAATATTTTTTGTGTGTGAGAGAGCGAGAGAGAGAGAGAGAGAGAGAGAGAGACTGGGTTTATGTTATTAATAACGTTACAGTATGTACTATGTGCTATGTTTTGACCTCTGACCTCATGGTTGCCTCCTGACCATGACCCGTAGTTTTCCATCTCCTCCACCAGCTCATCACAGGCCCGCTCCGTGAAGACCGGGAACCAGAACACATCTGGACACGGCTAGAGGAGACCGACACAGACAGTTAGAACTGAAGAGTTTTAGAGAGATGAGACACCAGGAGACACATCACTCACGAACCTGAAGTCAAGAACTCTATCAGCACTGATATGATCGACGGCTAGAGACACGTACTGAGTCACTGAGGACCTCACGCACTCATAACACTGGAATGAACTGGAGCATGACTTCATGTACGTTGATGTATAATACTCTATCAGCATTGAGAAAAATCATATTTTGTTAAGCTTAAAGGAGGTCATGTATTGTAAGGGGGTATTTGGTATTTTAACTGTCTGTCCAGGAGCAGAACACGGACTCAGCTAGACAGACAGACGCCAGGAGAGAAGACATACTGAGTAACTGGGAGGGAATCACATGAAGTTCATCTTCACTATCATCAACTTGGACATGAAGTCATGCAATCAGGAGATGATATCTGTGTTAAGAGTATGATACTGTGTCAGCTATCAGCATTTAAACAAATGAAGCACTGTTAAACGACAATGCCATAGTGATGTATCTCTATGTAACCTATATACACACCTCTTCTAGGTAGTTCTCTGTGAAGATGCGTGTGTAGTTGGGGTGGATATACTTCTCCTTCCAGTCCTGGTAGGTTGGTAGGTAGGGGAGAGCGAGAAAGAGAGAGAGAGAGAGAGCGAGAGCGAGAGCGAGAGCGAGAGCGAGAGCGAGAGCGAGAGAGAGAGAGAGAGAGAGAGAGAGAGAGAGAGAGAGAGAGAGAGAGAGAGAGAGAGAGAGAGAGAGAGAGAGAGAGAGAGAGAGAGAGAGAGAGAGAGAGAGAGAGAGAGAGAGAGAGAGAGAGAGAGAAATGGATTAGTGGTCGTTAGTCTGTTCACTGACCTGCATACCTCTCACAGCTTATCCTCTCTCCATACACTCTGCTCTCTCCATACACTCCCATACACTCTGCTCTCACCATACACTCTGCTCTCACCATACACTCTGCTCTCACCATACACTCTGCTCTCTCCATACACTCTGCTCTCACCATACACTCTGCTCTCACCATACACTCTGCTCTCACCATACACTCTGCTCTCACCATACACTCTGCTCTCTCCATACACTCTGCTCTCTCCATACACTCTGCTCTCACCATACACTCTGCTCTCTCCATACACTCCCATACACTCTGCTCTCACCATACACTCTGCTCTCTCCATACACTCTGCTCTCTCCATACACTCTGCTCTCACCATACACTCCCATACACTCTGCTCTCACCATACACTCTGCTCTCACCATACACTCCCATACACTCTGCTCTCACCATACACTCTGCTCTCACCATACACTCCCATACACTCTGCTCTCTCCATACACTCTGCTCTCTCCATACACTCTGCTCTCACCATACACTCTGCTCTCTCCATACACTCCCATACACTCTGCTCTCACCATACACTCTGCTCTCACCATACACTCCCATACACTCTGCTCTCACCATACACTCTGCTCTCTCCATACACTCTGCTCTCACCATACACTCTGCTCTCACCATACACTCCCATACACTCTGCTCTCACCATACACTCTGCTCTCTCCATACACTCTGCTCTCACCATACACTCTGCTCTCTCCATACACTCCCATACACTCTGCTCTCACCATACACTCTGCTCTCACCATACACTCCCATACACTCTGCTCTCACCATACACTCTGCTCTCTCCATACACTCTGCTCTCACCATACACTCTGCTCTCACCATACACTCCCATACACTCTGCTCTCACCATACACTCTGCTCTCACCATACACTCTGCTCTCACCATACACTCTGCTCTCACCATACACTCTGCTCTCACCATACACTCTGCTCTCACCATACACTCTGCTCTCACCATACACTCTGCTCTCACCATACACTCCCATACACTCTGCTCTCACCATACACTCTGCTCTCACCATACACTCTGCTCTCACCATACACTCTGCTCTCACCATACACTCTGCTCTCACCATACACTCCCATACACTCTGCTCTCACCATACACTCTGCTCTCTCCATACACTCTGCTCTCACCATACACTCCCATACACTCTGCTCTCACCATACACTCTGCTCTCACCATACACTCTGCTCTCACCATACACTCTGCTCTCTCCATACACTCTGCTCTCACCATACACTCTGCTCTCACCATACACTCTGCTCTCACCATACACTCTGCTCTCACCATACACTCTGCTCTCACCATACACTCTGCTCTCACCATACACTCTGCTCTCACCATACACTCCCATACACTCTGCTCTCACCATACACTCTGCTCTCTCCATACACTCTGCTCTCTCCATACACTCTGCTCTCACCATACACTCTGCTCTCACCATACACTCTGCTCTCACCATACACTCTGCTCTCACCATACACTCTGCTCTCTCCATACACTCTGCTCTCACCATACACTCTGCTCTCACCATACACTCTGCTCTCTCCATACACTCTGCTCTCACCATACACTCTGCTCTCACCATACACTCTGCTCTCACCATACACTCCCATACACTCTGCTCTCACCATACACTCTGCTCTCACTACTCTGCTCTCACCATACACTCTGCTCTCACCATCTCACTCCCATACACTCTGCTCTCACCATACACTCTGCCTCTCACCATACACTCTGCTCTCACCATACACTCCCATACCTCTGCTCTCACCATACACTCTGCTCTCTCCATACACTCTGCTCTCACCATACACTCTGCTCTCACCATACACTCTGCTCTCACCATACACTCCCATACACTCTGCTCTCTCCATACACTCTGCTCTCACCATACACTCTGCTCTCACCATACACTCTGCTCTCACCATACACTCCCATACACTCTGCTCTCACCATACACTCTGCTCTCTCCATACACTCTGCTCTCACCATACACTCTGCTCTCACCATACACTCTGCTCTCACCATACACTCCCATACACTCTGCTCTCTCCATACACTCTGCTCTCACCATACACTCTGCTCTCACCATACACTCTGCTCTCACCATACACTCCCATACACTCTGCTCTCACCATACACTCTGCTCTCACCATACACTCTGCTCTCACCATACACTCTGCTCTCACCATACACTCCCATACACTCTGCTCTCACCATACACTCTGCTCTCACCATACACTCTGCTCTCACCATACACTCCCATACACTCTGCTCTCTCCATACACTCTGCTCTCACCATACACTCTGCTCTCTCCATACACTCTGCTCTCACCATACACTCTGCTCTCACCATACACTCTGCTCTCACCATACACTCCCATACACTCTGCTCTCACCATACACTCTGCTCTCACCATACACTCCCATACCTCTGCTCTCACCATACACTCCCATACACTCTGCTCTCTCCATACACTCTGCTCTCACCATACACTCTGCTCTCTCCATACACTCTGCTCTCACCATACACTCTGCTCTCACCATACACTCTGCTCTCACCATACACTCTGCTCTCACCATACAATCCCAGACACAACCCAGAACTCAGTCAGTAAATCCCAGGTCATTATCAGCCAATCAGAGTTCACTACATATGCACATCATATTTTTCATTACTACAAATGATGCAGACAATCGGCTATCGTATCCATGGTTACTATAAAACATATCTAACAAACTAACACAGGTAGGGAGGGAGGATATGAGGACTTACCATCGGATTCTCAAATATTTGCCACAGATCACTGTTGTAATGTGATGTGTTAAAGTTAGCTGTGGAAATTAGCCTTCCAAACTCATGACGGTTTGTAATGTACATGAACATTCCCTGTAGTGGACAGAGAAAGTAACATTAGCCTTCCAAACTCATGACGGTTTGTAATGTACATGAACATTCCCTGTAGTGGACAGAGTTTCATAAATAGTTTACAGCTGTTTTCTAAGCATACACAAGAATAGAGATTATATTGTAAATAGTAAGAGATTGACATGTCTCACTAGAAAACTATCTGACATTTACATTTACGTCATTTAGCAGACTCTCTTATCCAGATGAAGTGTTTAGGAAACCAAACAATGACATCCACATGTCAATAAATAATACTGGATTATTTATGGAGAGGTTTGGAAGGGGAGGCCTGAGGAGGTACATGTTAGAGGGAGGGAGGACATTAGGGATGAGGAGGGACATGGTAGGGGGAGGGAGAGAGGACATGGAGGGGGAGGGAGGGGGAGGGAGGGAGGGTTCAGTAGGGACATGGTAGGGGGGAGGGAGGGAGGGAGGGAGGGAGGGAGGGAGGGAGGGAGGGAGGGAGGGAGGGAGGGAGGGAGGGGGAGGGAGGGTGGTTTCAGTAGGGACATGGTAGGGGGAGGGAGGGAGGGCGGAAGGGGGAGGAAGGGGAGGGTTCAGTAGGGACATGGTAGGGGGAGGGAGGCAGGTGGCTGGACTGGACTCTCTTTCAGACTAGGTTTTCTGTCTTTCCCCCTTGACAAATTACTGCAGAGCTGGGAGGTTTATGTTGTTTTGGATTTTAGACCATCTGTTTTCTGATTTATGCGAATTATGTCTCCAATTTATGAATGATGATTTTAATTATGTGGTTTTTGGAGGAAGTGTGTCCTGCTGGGAGTAAAAAGGTGTAGCGGAGGTCTGATCAGCTAGCCTAGTCTGAGATGGTCAGAGCGTTGGGGAGAGAAGCTGGTGACATAGTTGTGGGAGAGAGGGGGCTCAGGGTTTGGCTCTGGGCGGGATAAAGCATCATGGAACTTGCAGGTGGCCGTTACTATAGCTCCATTAACAAAGCTCTGTTACCATAGCTCCGTTACTATAGCTCCGTTACTATAGCTCCGTTACTATAGCTCCGTTACTATAGCTCCGTTACTATAGCTCCATTAACAAAGCTCCGTTACCATAGCTCCGTTACTATAGCTCTGTTACTATAGCTCCGTTACTATAGCTCCGTTACTATAGCTCCGTTACTATAGCTCCATTAACAAAGCTCTGTTACCATAGCTCCGTTACTATAGCTCCGTTACTATAGCTCCGTTACTATAGCTCCGTTACTATAGCTCCGTTACTATAGCTCCATTAACAAAGCTCTGTTACCATAGCTCCGTTACTATAGCTCCGTTACTATAGCTCCGTTATGATAGCTCCGTGACTGTAGCTCCGTTACTATAGCTCCGTTACTATAGCTCCGTTACTATAGCTCCGTGACTATAGCTCCGTTACTATAGCTCCGTTACTATAGCTCCGTTACTATAGCTCCGTTACCATAGCTCTGTTAATATAGCTCCTTTACTATAGCTCCGTTACTATAGCTCCGTTAATATAGCTCTGTTACTATAGCTCCGTTACTATATCTCCATTACTATAGCTCCGTTACTATAGCTCCGTGACTATAGCTCCGTTACTATAGCTCCGTTACTATAGCTCCGTTACTATAGCTCTGTTACTATAGCTCCGTTACTATAGCTCTGTTACTATAGCTCCGTTATGATAGCTCCGTTACTATAGCTCTGTTACTATAGCTCCGTTTATAGCTCCGTTTATAGCTCCGTTAATATAGCTACGTTACTATAGCTACGTTACTATAGCTACGTACTATCGCGGACGGATCCGATCGTTATTCCTCCTTCCAAATACTCCTCGCGGCACTGAAGGGACCGCACTATAAGAGCTTTTTAATGGATTGACGATAAAATATATGATGAAAAACAGGTGCTTCCTGTGTATCTAACCTCAGTCATGACAGGTAGGTCAACATCGCTTTCCAAAGGGTTAGGCCAGTGAGATAGACAGCTTAATCGCTATTGGTTTGGCAGAGCTCCTCTAAGATGCCTCGGCAGACATCTCTAGAGATGATTCCATGCTTTTATGTTCATATAATCATTTATCACATAAACAGCTCTATAATGGGTAATATTCTAATGCTCTGATGGGAAAACATGTTCATAAGAGTTCAGGGACTGATTCCTCAATTTCGTAGGGTGGATGATATCATCTTTTAAAATACCAAATGGTTTCCTACCACTGTCGGACATGCTTATATTGGTTGAACAGAGCCTACATTGTAAACCCATTGGACATTGATATTGACACCAAGTAGAATAATGAAAGCAGTTAAAAACCTTTGGAACTCTGAGCATATGGAATGTTTCCGGGTTGGGGGAGTCTTTTTCTCTGTGATTGGTCTAAAACGAAGGAAAAGCACCATGTAAATGTTGTAACATTACTTTTGGCAGAGAGAGAGAGCTAGATTGATAGGTCGGGTAAGATGTAACATACAGGAGGATTAGGCAGGGTGGGAAGGAGAGGAGATGAGCCTGCTGCATTAAATTGAGGAAGACCGAGATTCCCTCTGAAGCTGATGTTTTGGTGGTTATTATCTTAGGAAGCATTGCATGCTGGGACAGAGGGAAGCGATGTAGAGATACATACGCTCAGAGCAGAGCTCCGTGGTAGTATGAGTTAGCATGGGGCGACACATGACAGAATGCCATGAAGGACAGCTGGACAGACAGACTAGATAGACTAGTTCAAAGTCAACAAAAAAACACAAGGTTTGGAAGCAGGCCAGACATTCCCATTGGTTGGACATGGTCACATGACATAGAGGAGCAGAAGAGGAGAGGAGAGGTGTTAAATGATGGGACCAGTGAAGCCCTGAACGCACCAAAGACGCTGGAGATCATGCCTTAAGGACAGACAGACAGATAGACAGCACATGGAGACAGACTAGGTACATGATACCACAGCATATGGCGACACATAGAGATAGCATAGCCTACCATAACCTAACATACACTAACATAGCCTAACATAACATAACATAACATAACATAACCTAACATAACATAACATAATATAACCTAACATAACATAACATAACATACACTAACATAGCCTAACATAACATAACATAACCTAACATAACATAACATAACCTAATTTAACTTAACATAACATAACATACACTAACATAGCCTAACATAACATAACATACACTAACATAGCCTAACATAACATAACATAACCTAACATAACATAACCTAATATAACCTAACATAACATAACATAACATACACTAACATAGCCTAACATAACCTAACATAACATAACCTAATATAACCTAACATAACATACACTAACATAACATAACCTAACATAACATAACCTAATATAACCTAACATAACATAACATACACTAACATAACCTAACCTAACATAACATAACCTAACATAACATAACCTAATATAACCTAACATAACATAACATACACTAACATAACCTAACATAACATAACCTAACCTAACATAACATAACATAATATAACCTACCATAACCTAACCTAACATAACATAACATAACATAAAGTAACATAATATAACCTAACATAACCTAATATAACATTAAGTAACATAACATAACCTAACATAACATAAAGTAACATAACATGACCTAACATAACCTAATCTAACATAAACTATCTTTAACTAACATAACATAACCCAAGCTAACATAACTTAACAGAAACTAACATAATCTAATTTTTATTTTATTTTTTATTTTACCTAATATAACCTAATATAAATTAACATAACCTAATATATACAGGACATTTGATTGATATAAGATAAACTAAACTAACAAAACCTAACCTAACATAACATAAACTAACATAAACTAACATATACAGGACATCTGGTTGATTAAAGATAAACATAACCTAACAAAACATAAAATAACCAAACATAACATAACATCACCTAACATAAAGTAACATAACCAAACATTACATAACTTAACTCAACATAATCTAACACAAACTAACATCACCTAACATAACATAACCTAACATAAACTAACATAACCTAACATAACCTAACATAACCTAACATAACCTAACATAAACCTAACATAAACCTAACATAAGTGAACTGGTTTAGGAAGACAGAGGTCTGGTTTAGGAAAACAGAGGTCTGGTTTAGGAAGACAGAGGTCTGGTTTAGGAAGACAGAGGTCTGGGTTAGGAAGACAGAGGTCTGGTTTAGGAAGACAGAGGTCTGGTTTAGGAAGACAGAGGTCTGGTTTAGGAAGACAGAGGTCTGGTTTAGGAAGAC